>NC_056733.1:1214640571-1214940571 GCF_019279795.1 Protopterus annectens | reverse complement strand
AATGTTACAATGATGATGAATAGCATTTAACAGTTGAAAATCTCCAGCAGACTAGTCTTTATAACTGGTGGCACAGTGGTGCAGCGGTTAGCATTTTCACCTCACAGCAAGAGCTTGTCTGGTTTGATTCTCAGCTGGGATGCCTTCTGTGTGGAGTCTGCTTGTCCTCCCTGTTTTCATGTGGGTTTCCTCTGGGTACACTGGTTTCCTCCCACATTCCCAAGACATGCTGCAGGTGGACTGGACATTCTAAATTGGCCCTAGGTGTGCATGTGTGTGCCTTCTGAAGAAGGTTGAGCACCACCCTCACTACTCAACACCATAAAACTCTACTGCCACTTGTTCTGCAGACCAATGATCCACTGTGGGAACTCCTAATGAGGGCAGCTGACAGGAAAAGAAGACTAGTCTTTATAGTTAGAGAGTCACAAATAATAATTAAACCAAACCATACACAGTCAGTAGCACAAGACCTATAAAAACCTATCACATTTTGTCTATTTTCACCAACTAAAAATCGAAACCTCAAAAGAATTTTAAATAGAACATAACAAAAAAATTGTCAAGATAAAAGTTGGTCGATCACAGAGCCACCCAAAGAGTCCTGCTTGGTGCAGTGGGTTGTATAGTTGGATGTTAAACCAATGAGTGATGATGAGTTCAATTTTGATTGATGGCAGCATGGAGAACTAATGCCGTTTATTATACAGTAAGGTAAAGATATGGTCTCTAGCAGGCTAGAATTGTTCAAGCGTTAAGGGGTGTTTTAGTTGATGTGAGTCCCACTGTACCAGGGCAGGGTGGGAGTCTGATCATTATTAGCTTTCATCTCCTTGCAGGGCTAAAAAAATGAAATACATTTGCTTCAGACTAATTCTAATGCTCTATTATGAATGGTACATGCTATGTTGTATTTTTTTATCCAAATTGCCCCTTCAAAGTGTCTATTACCTCCTAACATCTGATTACTATCTATACTATCCAGGGCCCCCAGAAGTTTTCCATCCCTCTTTAGGGGGCGATATCACCATGTTGAGAGCCACTGGTTTAAGCAAAAGTAATTCAGAATTAATGCACATTTAAGTTACTAGTTACAAAAAGAGTAATACATTAATTTTATTTTGTTACTATTTTGAAAAAGTAACTGTCACTCGTTTGGTCACGATAAAACAAATGAACATCCGTGGGTTCAGTTCAAGCAGCTTTATTACACACAAACACATCAGAAATGAGGCTTTGTAACTTAAACTTAAATAAACTTATAAACAGACTGATTACCACACTCATACATGTTAACACTCTGACTGTTCTCTCAAAATGGCACTGCTGCCTGCACGTTCTTACTATTTATATACACGCGCCTACATCTAGAAATGCTCCTTAAAGATACATACACACACTCTGATCTACATCCTTCCTCTTAGAGAAATAGTCCATATATTAAATGGCAGTATTCAATGACATGCAATTTACAGAAATGATCTTTTGGCATGCAATTATACAGAACTATTGATATGACATGTAATCATACAAAATTAGACACATATAAAACAATCATGTCTAAGTTGCTGTGTATTTTACACTAGGTCTAGAAATACAACCTGATCATGTAACATAAAAATCAGAATTGGGTCTAGCAATGGGGACTGTCTTCAAGGAATGTTCAACTTTGGGGACAACTGGAACATCATCAGGAATGGGAATGGATACTGAGACATGTTCTTTGGTATGAACTTTGTCAAGGAGGGGTTGCTCTGATATCTAGAGTCTGTATCACAGGTATGATGCTGCAATATCATTTCTGATACAGGAAGATGTCTGCAGTTTCTCGTGTACTCTATACCCTCAGATTCCACTAAGTAGGATCTCGGCTTGGCACATATACCTCTCACTTGATCAATTCGATCAAAGCCTTTTGCTGTTTGCATCCTCACTGTCTCTCCTTCTTTTAGCGGATGAAGAAATCTGCTCATTTTATCATAGCTGAACTTCTGAGAAGAATGCTTCTTAAAAGGTTGGGCTTTGATTGCTCTGTTGTTTTTAGCACTGGGCACCAACAAACTAGAACTGATAGGCAAAGTTGTTCTGGTTTGCCTAGACAGAAGTCTCTGAGCAGGTGAGCCAAGTAAGTTGTCACAGGGTATATTCTGAGATTGAGTAAATTCAAGAAGATATCAGTATTGTCACGTTTTGATATCCCTAGTAATTGCTTTGCACTCTGTACTGCACATTCAGCAAGGCTGTTTGTGGATATTCAGGATTGCTAGTAACATGGATAAAGTCCCACTCTTTAGCAAATTTGTGATATAATTAACTGGTAAACTTACAACCATTGTCAGAAATAACTTTGTGTGGACTACCATGGACTGAGAAATTATGTTTCATCTTAGTAATAACAGCAATGGACGTTAGGTTAGGTAGCAAATCAATCTCAAAACAGTTCAAATAAGAGTCTACCAACAGTAAGTAATGCTGATTATTCCACTCAAATATGTCAGTAGCTACTGTTGACCAAGGTAGTTCAGGAATTTGGCTTAACTGAAGTGGCTCTTTTTGCAAATGCGGCTTAGTACTATTGCACAGTGAACAAGAAGAAAACACTTTATCAATGTCTTTTCTAGAGAAGGCCAAAATGCTAGTCTTCTTGTCCTTCTTTTGGTAGAGTCAGAACCTAGGTGGCCACGATGCAAAATCTGAATGTATTCACGCTGTAAGGAGGTAGCAACAATAACTTCTGGACCTTTGAAAATGATACCATCTTCCATCAGCATCTCATCTCTGTATGGAAAATAAAGCTGTATTTCTGGTGGTACAAAGGATTACTTTGACGGCCATCCTACATTGATGAAGTGATTGACCTTTTGCAAAATTGGATCAGTCTTTGTATGATCTCTCAGCTCATCAAATCTTGTGGTAGAAAAATTATGTACTTCCATGACATCAAAGTCAAAATTCTCTGCATCAAGCTGTTCCAGGGTTTTTCTGGGTGATCTGGATAAACTTTCAGCCAAATGGCGCATATGTGATGGAACATGATTCAACTGGAAACTGATTTCAACTGAAATTTATGTAAAAGAGGAGCACAGGTAGAGAAAAAATTAAGAAGTGGAGCTCAGTACTGGGGCCTGACCCCAATACTGTTGAAGCGGTTATTCAGTTTATGTACACAGGAGAGATCCGATTTTGTACCAGGAATGTACATGAAGTGCTGGAACTGGCTGATAGATTGCTTCTCAGGCACATTTTAGTCTGACTGGAAGAAGACGGGTTTCCTCTCCTCCCTGTAGTGCATAATTCCAAACAGTTGCAAATAACTTTTTGTTCGGGCCTGGGTGTCTGCTGTGCTTCTGAGGGTTCACAAGTTGGTGGAGTTGCCATTCCCTTGCTGTAGACCTTTGCTTGGTTTGGATCTTTGAGTGTGGTGGATTGCCTCTGTTTGTCTCTGCACAGCTTTGTGCCTGTTCCAGGTGTGCTTCTGGTGACTCGGCAGTTCATGTATAGGGGAAAAGGCTGCTTAGACATTTATGAACGCAACAAAAATAAACTTGGAAATAAAATGCAAGGCAACTGTAGTGACGATGTGACCGTTTAATAATAATAACTGATAACGACACTAAACAAAATAATAACAACAGCAAATCACGAAACATAAATATAATCTAGTAAACACTAAGTGCTTTCACCCATCCAATCTGTGGGTTTCATCAGAGTAACTTCCATTGTGAATACACTTCCTTAATATAGTGTTCTGATTAAGAATTCTCCAATCAGCCTTAGACTTATCTTCAAGTCATTCATTTAATTAATACATGTTGTTTAAAATCAACGCCTCCTGTCTTCTAAAAAAATATATATATTGCGTACATATAAAATTACCCTATCATATGTATATAGTAAATATGTAATGTATAAAATATATAAACACCAAAATAGTAATAAATATCTAATAAATATATATTGTACAATTAAACTAAATAATTGAATAAATAGTATTCTGTTCTATTCTAAAATAATAAAATATTTTAAAACATAAAACCAGTAAACATAATAAGCTATGTATCAAAATATCTATCCATCAACATCTCAAATGTAACAATTAAATAACCATTTAAATAAGATAAGATTTATATTTGAGAATACTGGAGATGGAAATATGTTCGTTAATACCTGGCATGTTACAAGCATTCAGCCTAAGTTGCCATAGGCATTCTTTTACTTCTAACAAGTTGTTCACATCTCCACCCTTGTCTTTATTATGTGGGATCCTATAAATTACAAAAAATATAAACCTCTTAAAATCTGGGCATTTCGTACTGTGTATATATAAAGAATTGGTGTTTTTTTTATTTTTAATATCCCTATTGTGTTCCATTATACGATCTCTTAACTTTCTAATGGTTTTGCCTACATAAAATGCTCGAAATGATAGACAAGTAGCTAAATATACCACCATTTTTGTTACAGTTAACAAACCCTGGATCTGTTATAATTCTGTATCATCACATAGGGACCATCATTAATAAATTTACACGTTCTACAAAACCCACACTTGTTCATTTTATAATTGTTATAAGACTGTGTATTGTTGCTATTTTCAAAATAATCCTTTAAATTCCTTCCTCTACTGTATGTAACACATGGTTGATTCACTACAATGTCTAATACTTCCAATTTATTGCCAAACACATTCACATATACTTCTTTCAGTATGTTAACTATGGTATCAGAAGCTTTGTTAAATGGTATAATAAATGCTTCTCTTTTATTGTTAGTTGTTTCCTTTGTAATATTATTGTAACCAAATTTCAATATAGGTTTGAATGCAAGGCTTCTTTTAACCAGTATTTCTTTCCTTAATTCCATTAACAATTGCATAGGATAGCCTCTGTCCATAAACATTCCAATAAGCTTGTCAATCTCATTATTAAAATTGTTGTCATCACTTATAATACGAGACAGTCTGACCATTTGGCCTTTCACCAAGTTCCTTTTTTGAAAATAAGGATGACAACTGTTGTAATGTAGGAAGGAATTTGAGTATGTCTTTTTCCTAAATATATTAGATCCTATTCCTTCTTCGCTTATTTCAAATAAAATATCCAAATACTCACAATTGTTTCTATAAATGTGATGTGTGAACCTTAAAAAAGAGGTTGTTGTTTCAAGAAATGCTATAAATTGTAAGATTTCTTCCTCTTTCCCATTCCAAAAAATTATAATGTCGTCAAGAAACCTCAAATATAAGGTGATGTTTGACCAGAACTTGGAGGTAAAAACCTTTTGTGTTTCCCAATGTGCCAAAACCAAGTTGGCATAAATTGGTGCACATCTAGCCCCTATAGCTACACCTGATTTTTGCCTATAAAATTCTCCTTCCATACAAAAATAATTGTTGGATAATACCATCTCCATCATCTCAGTAATGGCTTTACATTTATCCAAATTCATGTCACTGAAAGCCACTATGCTAGCTTGAAACATTGCTAATCCCAACTCGTGTGGTATTACAGAAAACAAGTCTATTATGTCAATGGTTACCATAATGGTATCCTTATTAATGAGGGCTGCATGCTCCTTGATTACCTCTAGACAATGCCAAGAATCTTTAAGGATGTGTGATAACTTTAGTAATGCTTTTTTACAATTTACATCTATGTAATGTGCAACAGCCTCTAACTTTGAGCCCTTTGGTAAACTATAGGTCTAAAAGGTGGATTGGCAATATTTTTGTGAATCTTGTAATAATATTGAAATAATCGCATTCTTCCTTACTAATAATGCCCTCCATTAACAACTCATAAAGTTGCCAATCCACCTTTGTATATGCTCTGCACATCTCATATTTTGACACTTTTTCATATGTATCACTGTCACTCAACATGTCATACATTTTATTCAAGTAATCATTTTTCATCATCACAACTACCCCCCCTCCCCTTATCTGGTTTCATAATTCTATATTGATTGGAATTTGCCAGCTCCTTTAAACAAAATCTCTCTGCTGTTGTCAAATTGTCATTCATTTTAGTGGGCTTTTTTAAAACCCTTCTAAATTCCATGTCGCACAACATTTCAAACAAATATATAACCGAATTTTGGGGAGGTATGAATGTACTACTTCTTTTCGATTTCAAGCGGCCAAGGTCTGGTTCAACCACCTTGTTGACATTACATGAAAAGAACATTTTGAGGTTCAATAGTCTAGTGTATAGTTTCAGACTATTCATAATTTTTCCAACATCAAGTTTAAAATTCGGAATAAAAGTGAACCCTTTTTTAAAAAGTGTAATGTAGTCTTCCCCAAATTCTTTTTCTGTGTAATTGTATACTGTAAATCCCCCTTAAATTATGGTTGAACAACGTAATTCTTAAAGAACAGCTGTATTATCTATTACATCCAAAGAATTTAGTTTAATTGTACAATATATATTTATTATATATTTATTACTATTTTGGTGTTTATATATTTTATACATTACATATTTATTATATACATATGATAGGGTAATTTTATATGTACACAATATATATATTTTTTTAGAAGACAGGAGGCGTTGATTTTAAACAAGATGTATTAATTAAATGAATGACTTGAAGACAAGTCTAAGGCTGATTGGAGAATTCTTAATCAGAACACTATATTAAGGAAGTGTATTCACAATGGAAGTTACTCTGATGAAACCCACAGATTGGATGGGTGAAAGCGCTTAGTGTGTACTAGATTATATTTATGTTTTGTGATTTGCTGTTGTTATTATTATTTTGTTTAGTGTCGTTATCAGTTATTATTATTAAACGGTCACATCGTCACTACAGTTGCCTTGGATTTTATTGCTTAGACATTTATGTTTTGTGCTGATTGTGCTTGAAGAAATGGCAACAGTAGCTTTTGGTGGCAAGTTCCATCTCATTGAGTAGGATCATTGTTTTGGTGGAATACTATTGAACGGGACATTTACTATGAACTTTTGTTGTGAGACAATGTGAGACTTTGAGCATTTACATCATTAAAAGTTGAAAAGTGTTTCGCCTTCATGGAAAATAGCTAATTGACTTAATATTTCATGAACTATCAAAGCATTTATTATTTGTGCTATTTTATGGGCAGGATTATTATCTTGGCTAAATATTATTGAATGGGATACATATTTTGGATTGGGGTTTTGAAACTTGAATTGAATAACAGCTTATGTCGGAAAGTGGGCTTTGCACTTTACTGTGTTAAGTAATGCAAACAATATTGGCAATATTTAAAAGACCGGTGTTTAGCAGCAGGTCTTGGTATCACAGTGTTGGTTTGATTAAGGTTGTACATCAAGCTTTTTGCTTTACCGAATGCTGTTCGGTTGCCCTTTTTTTCACACAAGTATTTATAAATGTGGGTGGGGCAGATATCATACTGAGACCTAATCTAACAGTATTTATGCTGATTTTATACTGTGTAAAAGACATGCATTTATATATTGTATGCTGTTCCTAGATTTTGGTATTTACATCACTTGGGGATTTTGCAGCACTGGCAGTTCACAGTAGGCTTTCCCCAACTAATCCTGTAGCTAAATTCAAGGAATATTGTTAAACATAACCATTATAGATAATCCTTGGCCATTACCTTCCCTGAAAAGTGAAACCTGATTGTTTCTTTTATCTTGTGGTCTGGTCTGCACCACATCACCTGACCTTCACTTACACCTATCACCTACTCAATCAACATCATATATTAATCAACAATCTATACACCACTACCAACCTCAACTTACACACAATATCTACTAGCCACACCCCCACACTACCTCAAATACCTTACAGCCTCATCACCTCAATCAACTAACAGCCATCATCATAGCATCTCTACCCTACAGCATGCAAACTACACTAGCATCTCTCTCATTAGCCCTCACAACACTAGCCTACATCACATCCATACAAACTAACTTACCTCTAGACAACACCACATTCCATACAACACATATTTCCACACCGACAAAAACTCACACAAACTTCTCTATCAGCCCCACAATTCTTAATCTTAATTCTTCACTTTATATACACAACTTTAGCATACTAAGATGTAGCACTAGAAAAACCTCACAGATTCAGCATTGAAATAACACACACAACCAAACACATACTACTATCCATAAAGAGACTACTAATCTCTGGTGACATACACCCAAACCCAGGTCCACTCAAAACCAAACATATATCTGACCTACTAATTCTTAATATCAACATAAGAAGTATTTCTAAGACACCTGAACTGCATGCATTTATAACCCATTACGCACCTGACATACTGACCATCACAGAGACATGGCTAAAGCCTAACATCCAAAATGAAGAATTCCTCCCTCCAGGATATAATATCCTAAGGCTTGATACAGTAGGCAAATAAGGAGATGGGGTAGCCATTCTCTTTAAAAACACATAAAACCTCCAACTCCTTCAAACCCCTCTACCTAAATTTCATAACGCCAAAACACTTTTTTCAGTCTTATGCTTAAACAAGACAAAAAAAAGTTAACATTCTCTGTTGCTACGTTCCTCCAGGAAATAACTCTCCCATAATAGAGGAAATCTTACAGTGAACAAAAGATAACCTACCACAAGAAACTATCCTACTAGGTGACCTAAATACTGACTGGACAACCTGTAACTCCAATAACCCCACTAATCACATTAATCTCTATGGGTTCTCTCAACTCATTCAAGAACCCACTAGAACAGATAAAAGATCACAAAAACAATCCATACTGGACTGGGTACTGGTCAATTACCCCAAACAAAACTACCAGAGAGGTTGCCTACCAGATGGTCTCAATGACCACCTCCTCACATTTCTACTACGTAAACACACTAACATACCCAAGCCCATAGTTTAGAGACTAATACGAGATGTTCGCAACCTAAACCCTTATGATCTCAGCACTGTTCTAAGCTATTGTAACTGGGAGCCACTTCAAACCCTTGGATTAGGCCAGCCAGTTGACTACTTTAATACTAATTTTCTCAACATCCTTAACAGATTTGGCTCTACTAGGAAAGTTAGAGTGAAAGCCAACTATGCTGCATGGCTAAGTAGAGACAATAGAGCCCTACTAAAATGCAGAGATAAAGCCTGGCAAATCTGGAAAAAGGAAAACACCACCTGTTCCAAACAAAACTACCAACAGCTTAAAAATAAGGCCAAGGAACAAATCAAACAGGATAAACATAACTACTTCCTAGGGACCCAAAGGAATTACTCAAAAAATCCACAAAGATTCTGGCTGTCTATCAACTCCTTACTAAAACCAGGCAGAAACACTACTCCAGCCCCAAACTGCGCCAACAATACCATGGACATAGCCACTCAATTTAATCACCACTTTACAGAATCCATCCTGGCATTATCCAGCCAATTATCCAAAAATAGTCCTGAATGCAGCCCAACCAATCATCCAGAAAGCATTCCCTCCCTTACTCTATCATCAGTCCCCATCTTTACTATTAAAAAGCTCCTTCTAAAACTGAAACCCACCACCCTTTCAGCCGATACCTTACCTGCTAACTTCCTAAAAATGGCTTTGGAATCTATATCTTACCCTGTCTCCATCCTTATCAACCGCTCCATACAGGAATCCCATATCCCAAACCTCTGAAAGTCTCATATATCATTCCTCTTCATAAAGGCGGTAACTCTTATGATTTTTCAAACTACTGACCCATCGCCATTCTATCCCCCCTATCTAAACTTCTAGAGAAGTGTATCCACTTCCAAATTATTAAATTCCTGAACACACATCAACTCCTGTCCAACACACAACATCGCTTCCACCCATATCATAGCACAACCACTTCTCTTCTCTCTTTCTCTAATCTAGTTAACCAGCACAGGAACAATAACTTTACGTCTGCCATTTTTTTATCTCTCCAAAGCATTTGACATGGTCTCACACACCATTCTGCTAGATTATCTAGCCTTGTTATCTTTTGCCCCATCTACTATAGCCTGGTTTAGAAACTACCTATCTGACAGGCAACAATCTGTCCAATGGCAAGGTGTACTGTCCCCTAAACTTCCTACCACCATAGGTGTCCCACAAGGCTCAATACTGGGCCCACTTCTCTTTTCTATCTTTACCTATATTCTACATAGCTCAATTCAGCATGTTACACTTATTCAATATGCAAATGATTCGACTTTAATATGCACAGCCCCATCTCCGGCCATTCTGCAACAACTCACTCAGGAAACCTTTAAATCTGTAGGAAAAATGGATTTCTGATATCCAACTCATCCTAAACCCCAATAAGATTAAATTACCACTATTTACCCCTAACAAATCAAAAACTGCTCCCCTCTCCTTCACCATCACCTCTAAAAATGGCACTACCATTTCCCTTTCTGACCATACCAAATTTTTCGACATTGAAATTGATAATAATCTTCACTTCAATGTCCACATCTCACAAACCATCAAAAAGGTTCACAAAAAATGGTGACATTATATAGGCTCAAAAACTTTCTTTCAGACCAAGTAAGTGTCACCCTAGCCCAGACTCACCTATTGTCCATCTAGACAAACTAGAATCATGTTACAATAAGATCGCCACGTTTGCTAAAAACACCAGCTTCAGAACCCATGACTATGTTGCTCTAAGGGACCTAAATTGGTTAGAACTACCTCAACTACTTAATTACCACCAGTTAGTTACTGTCTACTTCTTCTTCTTTCGGTTTTTCCCACTTAGGGGTCACCACAGCGAAACTCCTGTCCACTAATGATTGGAAGTAGATTTTTACGGTGCCGAGTTGCCAGCCCGACACCCAACCTTCAACGAAGGCACGCCCATTCACGCATGTCTTTCGAATGCCATTCGACCACAGGGAGGACATGCAGAATCCACACAGAAGGCACTCCAGCCGAGAATCGAACGGGAGTACCTCTAGCCGAGAATCAAACGGGAGTACCTCTTGCTGTGAGGTGACAACACTACCACTGCACCACCGCACACAGTTAGTTACAGTCTACAATATTCTTAAATACCCTGATCAAACCCCGTCACTAACCCAACTACTCACCCACTACACAGCAAATCACCCTCTCTGATCTAGTGACAAATCTCTCCTCTGTATCACTAGAGCAAACAATACTGCAGGAAAAGCGCTATGTTCCCACACCATTGCTAGAAACTGGAATTGCCTTCCACTTTCGCTGACCACTGCCTCCACCACCTCACACTTCAAAAACTCCCTCAAATCACATCTGATGAATACCTGGCTATGTCCATGTATTACTTAAACTTCACATCACATCTGATGGATACCTGGCTATGTCCTTGTATTACTTAAACTTCACATCACATCTGATGAATACCTGGCTATGCCCTTGTATTACTTAAACTTCACATCACATGTGATTAATACCTGGCTATGTCCTTGTATTACTTAAACTTCACATCACATCTGATGAATACCTGGCTGTGTCCTTGTATTACTTAAACTTCACATCACATCTGATGAATACCTGGCTATGTCCTTGTATTATTTAAACTTCACATCACATCTGATGCATACCTGGCTATGTCCTTGTATTACTTAAACTTCACATCACATCTGATGCATACCTGGCTATGTCCTTGTATTACTTAAACTTCACATCACATCTGATGCATACCTGGCTATGTCCTTGTATTACTTAAACTTCACATCACATCTGATGCATACCTGGCTATGTCCTTGTATTACTTAAACTTCACATCACATCTGATGCATACCTGGCTATGTCCTTGTATTACTTTAACTTCACATCACATGTGATGAATACCTGGCTATGTCATTGTATTACTTAAACTTCACATCACATGTGATGAATACTGACTGTGTCCTTGTATTACTTAAAATTCACATCACATCTGATGAATACCTGGCTATGTCCTTGTATTACGTAAACTTCACATCACATGTGATGAATACCTGGCTATGTCCTTGTATTACTTAAACTTCACATCACATCTGATGCATACCTGGCTATGTCCTTATATTACTTAAACTTCACATCACATCTGATGCATACCTGGCTATGTCCTTTTATTACTTAAACTTCACATCACATCTGATGCATACCTGGCTATGTCCTTGTATTACTTTAACTCCACATCATATGTGATGAATACCTGGCTGTGTCCTTGTATTACTTAAACTTCACATCACATCTGATGAATACCTGACTGTGTCTATTACTTAAACTTCACATCACATCTGATGAATACCTGGCTGTGTCCTTGTATTTCTTAAACTTCACATCACATCTGATGTATACCTAGCTATGTCCTTGTATTACTTAAACTTCACATCACATCTGATGAATACCTGGCTATGTCCTTGTATTACTTAAACTTCACATCACATCTGATGAATACCTGGCTATGTCCTTGTATTACTTAAACTTCACATCACATCTGATGCATACCTGGCTATGTCCTTGTATTACTTTAACTTCACATCACATGTGATGAATACCTGGCTATGTCATTGTATTACTTAAACTTCACATCACATCTGATGAATACCTGACTGTGTCTATTACTTAAACTTCACATCACATCTGATGAATACCTGGCTGTGTCCTTGTATTACTTAAACTTCACATCACATGTGATGAATACCTGGATATGTCCTTGTATTACTTAAACTTCACATCACATCTGATGCATACCTGGCTATGTCCTTGTATTACTTAAACTTCACATCACATCTGATGAATACCTGGCTGTGTCCTTGCATTACTTAAACTTCACATCACATCTGATGCATACCTGGCTATGTCCTTGTATTACTTAAACTTCACATCACATCTGATGAATACCTGGCTATGCCCTTGTATTACTTAAACTTCACATCACATGTGATGAATACCTGGCTGTGTCCTTGTATTACTTAAACTTCAAATCACATCTGATGAATACCTGGCTGTGTCATTGTATTACTTAAACTTCACATCACATCTGATGGATACCTGGCTATGTCCTTGTATTACTTAGACTTCACATCACATCTGATGCATACCTGGCTATGTCCTTGTATTACTTAAACTTCACATCACATCTGATGCATACCTGGCTATGTCCTTGTATTACGTAAACTTCACATCACATCTGATGCATACCTGGCGATTTCCTTGTATTACTTAAACTTCACATCACATCTGATGCATACCTGGCTTTGTCCTTGTATTACTTAAACTTCACATCACATCTGATGCATACCTGGCTATGTCCTTGTATTACTTAAACTTCACATCACATCTGATGCATACCTGGCTGTGCCCTTGTATTACTTAAACTTCACATCACATGTGATGAATACCTGGCTGTGTCCTTGTATTACTTAAACTTCATATCACATGTGATGAATACCTGGCTGTGTCCTTGTATTACTTAAACTTCACATCACATGTGATGAATACCTGGCTATGTCCTTGTATTACTTAAACTTGAGCTTTCCTACCTTTTCCTCCTCACATCCATTCACCAATACCAAGTTAGTCACTGTAATCCTCTATGGGACTAAAGCCAATACCAAGTTAGTCACTGTAATCCTCTATGAGACTAAAGCCAATACCAAGTTAGTCACTGTAATCCTCTATGGGACTAAAACTCTAACACCCTTTAGGCGAGCCTGTAAGTAGCTCCTAGTCCCTACTGTTTTGTAACTTCTCTGACTGCTGAGAAGTGTCTTGTCTGCTTGCATTTTTAATGTGAATATCTGATTGTTTTGTTGTATAATGTACATGTTTGTTGTACTACTCTGCATAAAAGTATTTCTCTCTTGTTTAACTTGTACTACTCTGCATAAAAAGATTTTTTCTTTTGCTTAACAATGTGGACTTTTCCCCACAAGCCTCCACTGTAAATGGACCTAGTCCAGTCAGAATTTCCCAGTTAACAAATGTAAAATAAACAAATAAATAAATAAGTTAACCCTGTGTATAGACCATTTTGAAATTATACTTTTACAGTTTGAGTATCATTCTTTGTAGTCTTGCTGGAGCGGAATGCATAGGCTTCTTTAAAATAGTGACTAGAGATTGATAGTCAGTTTCTATCTCAGTAGCTCTGCCATAAATATTGTGATGCCCCACCACTGGCCTAGTAATCAAGGAGCCTCAATCCTCAACACTGGCAGCCGTGGGAAATGTACATACTGGGAGGATGACAGGTACACACACAGTATTTCCAGATGCAGCTCTTTGCATCAAGTGCAATTTCTCTTAAGGGCACAGTCAGTCTGGGGCTGATTTCTCCCTCCTTATCCAGATCCCCCAGTGAGACTCCCCACTGGCACAGCTATAGAGTTGAGATCTCAGCAGAGTGACCAAGCCAAGATCTCCAGCATCCTCTCTGTCCAACAAGTGCTTCATGTCCCTGCCCAAGTAGCTGACATGCATACTCTGAGGTTTGATTTACACACACACACACACACACACACACACACACACACACACACACACACACACACACACACACACACACATAGTCTTTGAGGTTTGATTTATACACACACACACACACACACACACACACACACACACACACACACACACACACACACACACACACACACACACACACACACACAGACACAGACACACAGACACAGACACACACACACACACACACACACACACACACACACACACACACACACACACACACACACACACACACACACACACACACACACACACAGTCTTTGAGGTTTGATTTATACACACACACACACACACACAGTCTTTGAGGTTTGATTTATACACACACACACACACACACACACACACACACACACACACACACACACACACACACACACACACACACACACACACACACACACACACACACACACACACACACACACACACACACACACACACACACACACACACACACCTGGGAAAGGCTGACACAGGTTTACCAGCCCAGACTATAAGGTAGTTAGCACTGCCACAGCCAGCTCCACACACACACACACACACACACACACACACCTGGGAAAGGCTGACACAGGTTTACCAGCCCAGACTATAAGGTAGTTAGCACTGCCACCAGCCAGCTCCACACACACACACACACACACACACACACACACACACACACACACACACACACACACACACACACACACCTGGGAAAGGCTGACACAGGTTTACCAGCCCAGACTATAAGGTAGTTAGCACTGCCACAGCCAGCTCCTTATCAGCTACTTTAAGGCCCTTAACAAAGGGTGTCCAATCTTACTGTTTAATGTTACTATCAATACAAATGGTAGTTTAACCAAGAGCAAGGCTATTAGGAGTGGCCCACAGTGTCACCAAATAAATATGCAAGTACTACCAGAACTTAAATATGTCTCACAAATATCAGCTACAATGAGAGGTTTAAATATATTTAATAATAAATAATAAAACAAACAAGAAAATAGTCTAAACAAACACAGTTACATCAGAGCATAACGTCAAAAGGCTGAGGAGCAGACCAGGACTGTTCAGTTGTATCAGCATAAGATAAAGTACATCAGCATCAAATAAAATGCATGAACAAATGAGTTTCAATAAGGCAGGAAGCCAAGAAACAAGTCCACATAAAGACTAAAATCCAAATGTTTTTTGCAGATAGTGGCAAGCGCTTTCACCCATGTGGGTTTCTTCAAGCCAAAAAGCACTCATAAAACAGAGCTAATTTATACACACATTAATCACAACAATTATTGCATCATATCCTGCTACATTGTTATGCTTAAAGTATCAGCACATCTCGGTGTTGAAAAACACAGCCTCTTACCTAACATCTATATTAACATGTGCACCATAAGAAATGTGTGTATAAATTAGCTCTGTTTTATGAGTACTTTTTAGCTTGAAGAAACCCACATGGGTGAAAGCGCTTGCCACTATCTGCAATAAGCATTTGGATTTTAGTCTTTACGTGGACTTGTTTTTTGGCTTCCTGCCATATTGAAACTCATTTGTTCATGCATTTTATTTGATGCTGATGTATTTTATCTTATGCTGATACAGCTGAACAGTCCTTGTCTGCTCCTCAGCGTTTTGACTTTGTGCTTAGTGTTTTACTTTTGCGGTAGGAGCGTTTGCTTCCTGGTCATCACATTTGTTTGTTGTTCTTATTTCATCATTGTGGCTTGTGACCAGGGAGACATGACTGATTCCAACTTTCCACCTGTGGAACTACCGTACAACCCGAAGTTGCAACAGAAGCCTACATGGGACCCGAGGAGGTTCACAGAGTGCGTTTCTGGTGAGACTAACCCTCTGTTGACGTACAAAGTGAGAGAGAACTGAACAGAAGCTATGGTGGTAGGAGAAGATTTGTGTGGACTTACTGAGGAGTTTGAGCAATTAGAGACTGATTTTCTGAAGCTGAAAAAGCTTCAGACACAGAGGCAACACTGAAGTTTGTATAGCAAGAAGAATTATACCGAGAGGTCTGAGGGTTTTAAAGATGCCCACAATGGGAGTGACTTATCCTGAGCTTCTGTATAAGTGGCAGCAATTAAACATCGAGGTGAGCATTAAATACATGACTTTGCTGAATGAATTATTTTTGCCTGAGGAGGAGAGCCTCCATGATAAAATTAGGGTGAGGCAACATTTTATCCTAAGAAAGTATCCAGTAACAGCAGTACATAGTTTAATGGAGCGACTGCTTGATAATGTCTATTTGTTTGAGAAAAAATTATTGGAACAGAAACGTAACAAGTTACAGAGAGACACTATGGACTTCAGGAGTGGATATGTCTTCACTTGGCCCAGAACTAATTTTGTTAGAGCTAATGGGCAAGGTAGAAGGGCCAGCAATTTTACACCCTCTCTTAAAACCCGCAATGATGCTAATACAATGTTGGTTTTAAATAATGAATCTTGTAATACTTGTAGTAGTGTGAATGTTTTGCCAGGTCAATATAATGCTGCAACTAATGATGTGGTTGACATGCATGCAGTAAATAGTAATGTGGATTTGGATATTGTCACTGGTGAACATCATAATAGCAACACACAGCTGCAGCAGAGTACCCCTGGTGTTGATTCGGTTCAGACGACTGACACCAGGGAAGGTGTGGCTGCACGGAGCTCAGTAGATTTAGATGAGGGTACCTCAGATAGAGCTGAGGGACACAAGATTGGCAACATCACATCTTTGAATACAGATAATAAACATCTAGAGAAATTTAGACCCTCAGTTAGAAGAAAGGTAGTGAATCCCCCACCTCAGGAGGGAGCCATTGGTCATACTCCTTTCCCCATCAACGATACATACAGGGGAGGAAGGAACAGATCAATGAGCCGAGGGAGACAGAAACGGAAGGTGTCGGAGGAGGAACATTTGGGTCCAAACCTCAAGAAAATGTGGGGGAAAGTACCCAGACGTTAGTATGGAATCTCTCCAGTAGAATTCTAACTGAGGGAGAATTAGAAGTCTTGAACAAAGGGCTTTATTTTATACCTTCTGTTAGAAGTGATATTACAGATTCAGTCACGGATGTGAAGTTATTTGGACGCAATGTACAACTTACATTAGATTATGGCATTCAGCCAATGGCTGCAATAGGTCATGTGTTTAAGAAACTGAGCACTTATGTTCCCATGTTGAATCCTTTATTGGATGCTTTTGTCAAGTTAGTTGAAGATGACTTGCACAAACTGGACACTGAGAATAGGAAGATAAAGTGGTTTGGCAATCTTTCCCCTAAATTAAGAGCTGCCCTGAATCAACTCAGGAATGATACCACAATAGTGATTAGGCCTGCAGATAAGGGAGGACCAGTGGTAGTAGCGGATAGAGTGAGGTATCAGGATAGCATGATAACCATGTTGAGTGATGATAGATTTTATCTCACTATTTCCATGGGAGATATAGAGGATAGGGTCTTACATATCTATGATACATTAGATGATCTACGTAGAAGTAAGACAATTAGTTTAGATTTGTTTCAATTCTTTTTTGTAGAGAACCCGTTGATTCCCGTTATCCAGGGTCTACCCAAGATCCACAAGGACCCTGTTTCTCCCCCCCATGAGACCGACTGTGGTAGGAAGAGGGTGGGTCACTGAACCCATGTCCCTATACTTAGAGAAGTATCTGAGACCAGTAGTTGAGAAATTCCCTTACATTTTAAAAGATACCAAACAATTCCTACGTCTGTTATATAGTAAAATGGCTACGTTACCACAAGATTCTGTTTATAATCTTGTTACCTTGGATGTACAATCCCTGTTTACTGTCATACCTAATGGTGAAGGCATAGAGAGCATACACAGATGCTGTATGGAGGAGACAGATTACACGATAGTACAGATAGATCTAATGTGTGCTTTATTGGAGGTTATTCTAACGTGTTTCTGTTTGGTGAGGTTCCATACATTCAAAAGGATGGTGTGGCTATGGGCACTTCTTGTGCCAATAGCTACGACAACCTATTCATGGCAGTTTGGGAGAAGGAGAAATTGTTCCCCTTAGAGAGCTTCAAGGGCCATGTTATATTTTATACATGGTTTATGGATGACCTCTTCATGCTTTGGACAGGAACAGATATAGAGTTACAACGATTTTTGGATGAGGTGAATTCACTTACAAGTTATTTGAAGTTCACTATGGAAGAATCAGACAGATGGATTTCTTATTTAGATGTGTTTGTAGAATGTTTCCCTAGTGGACTGCTCAACACAGGAGTATTTAGTAAATCCTGTTATAAAAATACACTTTTACACAGGAGTAGTATGCATCCTAGGTATGTTTTTAGAAACATTGTGAGAGGACAGGTGATTCATGTGTCCAGATTGAACCCTACAGATGATGGTTTTACAAAGGAACTGTTGGGTTTAAAGAATAGACTAGTAGAAAGATCTTACAGTCCAAATGAAGTTACAGCAGGCTTTGAAGGGGTGAACTTGCTTAGAGGGGAAGTTGCCGCCCCTTATTTTGCTGACAGGAGTAGAGTTGAAAATGCAATGCAGTCCAGGATTGAAATCAAGAGAAATTATGATCCAGCGGTTAGGGTGCCCCTTAGTTATACACAGGACATTAATGATATCAGGGAAATCTTTACCAATAATTGGGGAGTCCTCATGGTAGATCTACACTTGAAAGAGATTGTAGGTGATAGACCCTATTTCCAGTTCAGGAATAGGAAGAACTTGCAAAGAATGCCATGTTATAATAGGGCTAGTAACACGGATCCAAGAGGCATGCCCCTTTTTGGCACCACTCCATGTAATAGTTGTAACTACTGCGTTTATTTAAGTAGTGACCCCAACTTTGTGCACCCAGTTACAGGGAGAACTTTCAGGTTCAACTCTACAGCTACCTGTACAACTGAGCATGTAGTATACCTCGTCTGGTGTAAAGCTTGCCCTACATTCTATGTAGGGAAAATGGATAGAAGGCTCCGAGACAGGATTAGGGAACATCTATATCATATCAGCATTAAATCTACTAAGAATGCTCTTTTGAAGCATGTTCAGGGAACTGACTCACAACAATACTTTAGGTTCAAGTGCTGCAAGTTAACACCACTAGTATTGGGGGGGGGGGGTACAAGGAATTACACTGAGAGAACAGAAGTCAAGTGGATCATTAGGTTACGGGCGGAGCAGGAGCCTGGTTTGAATGATAAAATCTCTGTTAGACCAGCCCTGAAAAGCAGGAAGCTAGTAGTAAAGTTTTAAATGTTTTTCTGATGCTTTTTGTCGATTGCACTTTTTGAATCAACATATTGCTTATTTTATATATGCTTCTATATATACATTTTTGGGTTTTGATTGTTCATTATACATTCTAAATGATTTTTTAATAATGTTAGAAGAGAATGACTTTTAGTAGAGTTTTTTGTTATTTGCTTTATTAGTTTTATCAGTACTAGTTTTATAAATAGATTTCTTAAACATGAATTTTTTATGGTGCACATGCTGATATAGATGTCAGGTAAGAGATTGTGTTTTTCAACACCGAGATGTGCTGATACTTTAAGAATAACAATGTAGCAGGATATGATGCAATAATTGTTGTGATTAATGTGTGTATAAATTAGCTGTGTTTTATGAGTGTTTTTTGGCTTGAAGAAACACACTATCTGCAATAAACATTTGGATTTTAGTATTTATGTGGACTTGTTTTTTGGCTTCCTGCCTTATTGAAACTCATTTGTTCATGCATTTTATTTGATGCTGATACAGCTGAACAGTCCTGGTCTGCTCCTCAGCGTTTTGACTTTGTGCTTAGTGTTTTACTTTTGCTGTAGGAGCGTTTGCTTCCTGGTCATCACATTTGCTTGTTGTTACAGTTACATCAGAGTTCAAAATCACAGGAAATATTTAAAACAACATTGCAAGACAATCCCAAATAAAGAAAACATCTAAATTAAGTTCAGCTATATTCCTGACAATATCTAAAAGAAATTACTGTACCCTAGTTAACTTACTTAAAGAGCAAGGCAAGCGTGGTGAATGGATGTTTTAGCTGATGTTGTTGTCAAGTCAAAGACAAATACAGAATGCTCAGTCTCTCTCAAAGAGTTGTTAAATTAATATCTCAAATATTACTGCTGGGTTAGCTTGCAGGATGATATCGCTTCTTGTCATCTGACTTTAGTTCCCAAGCTAAACCCACATTGCTAGAATCTGCCAGCATTTAGCATCTCCATGTGAAAATACATAAACAAGGACTTCTTTTAGATCTAAGGCAGACCCTGGAAGTCATAAAACAATAAACACTTCCAAGACAATACAAAAAAATTCTAGTGCTAGACATTGTGTCTGCTGCTGCACTGAAACTGAAACTTTTGTTTATGGCCCGGCCATAAAGAAACTCATCCTCAACCATTCTGCTGAAGTTTTGTAAGTTAATCTCCTGCGTTTCAGTCTCCCCTGTCAAAATACATAAACAGTTACAATAGTGCATATACATTTCTGCTCAGTACTTTACAAAATATCTCTTCAGCATACATGTCTGTGCAATATGACATACAGTTCTAATACATCTGTAACACAAGCATATGAATCATGTTGATATTCACAAATGACATAACCATTTTCAAAATTCCATATAGATGGGCTGGCAGTTTCGCCTTTTGTCACACTTCTGTATAAATCATATTAATATTCACAAATGACATGTATTTACAAAGTTACAGCTAGCTGGGCTGGCAGTATCTTGTTTTGTGATGTATCCCCCCCTCGAAGACTCAAGCTAGTTTTTCAAGTGACCCTTGAGAAACATTACTTGAGAGGGGTGAGCCTATCTGGGAATACATTACCCCATACTCTGTTTTGAGATTCTCGCTGCCTTGGCATTGCTGACCCCAGTACAGTGCTGCACTCTCCTATCATATGCCTGCAATCCTAGGCTCCACCATAGTAATTTGGGATTTTGCTGGCTGGCTCCCTGTAGTGCTAGATCCCCCCTCAGACTCTTCCTGCCTCTTACTGCAAATACTTAGCACCATGGCCTCCCTATCATGGTAAGGTTTCATCATGTCCACATGGTACAGTTTGTGCCCCTGACTTCTGCTTAGCAGTTCTACCCAGTAGATAAAATCACTGACCTTCCTTACTACCTTGAAGGGTCCCTCCTAAGCTGCCTGCAGCTTGTTGTATTTGACAGGAATGAGAACCATAACTCACTACCCTATAGCATACTGATTAGCTTGAGCATTCCTTTTATAACAAACCTTTTTCTGCTCTTGGGCTACTGCCAGATTCTCCTGGGCTGAGCCCATGAGTTCCCTGAACCTTGTCCTGAGGTTTAGGACATATTCCACAACAGACTCCTTGTGGGATTCACACTGACCATTCCATTCATCACGAATCAAATCTAGAGGTCCCCTCACCCATACATCAACTCAAAGGGTGAAAAACCTGTGGATTCTTGGGCCACCTCTCTGTAAGCAAGCAACAGAGAGAGAAAATATTTGTCCCAATCCCTCTTGAACTGGTATACAAATGCCTGTAGCATGGTCTTTAGTGTAGAGTTTAACCTCTCCACCAGACCATAAGACTGGGGATGGTAGGGGGTAGTCTTTAGGTGCTTCCCTCACAGTGCTTCCACAGACAAGTAAGCAGGTCTGACATGAAATTGGTACCTCTGTCAGTTAGTATTTCTTTTGGGAAAACTACCCTGCTGAAAATCATTAACAAAGCATTTACCACCTTTTATGCCTCAATGGAGGACAATGCCACTGCCTCAGGGTATCAAGTAGCATAATCTACTACCACTGGGATATAATTCTTCCCTGTGGTGCTTGAGGTACTCTGTGGCCCCACAATATCCATAGATACCCTCTGAAATGGCTCGTCAATCACAGGCAAAGGCAACAAAGGAGCTTTGACCATGTCCCCGCCTTATCTACTTTTTGGAAGTATTCACAGGCCATGCAGTACCCTGTTACATCTCTGGAAATCCCAGGCCAATAAAAGTTCTTCATAATAATATATCTCTTTGTATGCTTTATGCCCATTTGACCTGCAAAGGGAATGTCATGGGCTATGGCTAGAAATGCCAGCTGGTAAGCTCTGAGCACTCCCAACTGCTGTATTCTTTTACCCTCTAGCCCTCCCTCAGGGGTCCAGTCCCTATACAGTAGCCCTTTGTCCCAGTATACAGATTCCCCTTTTCCTTGACAATCAGGTGCCTTACTGGCTACCTCCCTCAGGCCTTGTAATGTACGGTCTGAAAGCTGAGCCTATCTCAACTCTCTCTTGGTAACCCTTCCCAGTTCATCTTCCAGAGGAAGTCTGGTATCCTCTGACAGCGGTGCCTTACTTTCAGCCTGGGCACTACTACTCACCTTTGCCCTTGCAGTCACTCTGTCCAAGGGAACATCAGTACCCACAAGCAGCTATAGCTCTCCTTCAGTCTCACTGCTACAGGGTCACTCTCTCCCTGAAGTAGCCACCTCACCAGTCCTGACTTCAAGTGTATGATCTATCTGGGTCCCCTCCAGGATATCAGACCCACATGCTTGTCTCCAAGCCTGACTGTGTGTAACTGCATGCACACAAGGTACTGCATTATCAAAATCATTAATTATCAGGACATCTGCAGGGATATCTTCAACCACTCCCACTTGCTTGCTTCCTTTTCCACCCTCCCAGTCAAGGTGAACCCTGGCCAAAGGTAATTGGAATGGGGTTCTTCCTAAAACACTGACTGGAGTAGACTGTCCAAGCAAGTAGTGCTCCTCTTTATCCATTGCAGGCTTTACCATGGTAAGTGCAGAGGCTGTGTCTCTCTTAGCAGTGGCCTCTTTCCCATTTACTAAGACAGGATATAAACTCTTGCAGTAGTTTGGTACCCTTATTATCTCCAAACAACTTACTGCTAGCATTCTGTCATTCCCACTTACTGGCTCTGCCACCTTTTGCTCTGCACCTTGCCCCCATGAACATCTATATGCTACATGGCCCCACTGGTTGCATTTAAAACATTTAACCCATAGTCCTGGCCATGTACCTAAACTAGTGGCTTCCCCTGCTACTGGCTGACTCTGTTGGGGTTATTTTGGCTGCCCACCATGGGTTCCCTTAAACCCATGTGCCCCACTGGGAATCCCTTTCCTGTGCAGTGATGCCCTCCTTGCTAGGTATAGGTCTCCCTTTTTCCCCAACTCCTCTGCTGTATTACATTCCCTATCTGCTACATTCTCATGTGCTCAGGCAAAGTGCTAAGGGCTTGTTCCCTCACCAAAAGATCTGCCAGCCCTTCAGAAGTGGTGACCTGACACCCACATGAAAATAAGTGCTTAACTTAGCAATATATTCACACACACATTTATCTGCATTGCATTTATGCTCACAAATCTTTTTTCTATAAGCTTCAGGTGTTAACTTAAAACACTGTAATAAACATTTTTTTAACAGTATTATAATTAAAGCAATCAATATCAGACAATTTAGAAATAACAGTTACAGCTTTACCATGGAATAAGGGGGTCAGGAACTGTACCCAGAGCCCTTGGTCAACATTATATTGTTTACATACCCTTTTAAACACATTAATAAAGCTGTCAAAATTACCCCCCTCTGTAAATTGTGGATGAAATGTACTGATCTTTGTGGCTTCTGGGGTTTGGTTATTCACTTCCCCATTACCTCCATGATCCTGGTGAAGAGTCAGCATCTCCCTCTCATGTTGTCTCTACCTCCCCTTCTCTTCAGCTTCCAGACATCTCAATCTCTACACTGATTCTAGTTCCATCTGTTTCTCCTTTTCTTTGGCTTCCAAACACTGCAGTCTCTGCTAATTCTAGTTCTAACCATTTAGCCTCCAGTTCAAGTCTCTTTAACTCCAGACGGATTTTTTAAGTCCTCTGTGGAAAGGTAGAACTGTCCATTTTATGAGAGTTGTACATCTGCAAGGCTAGCCTGGCTGTCCTCCTCATTGCTGGTCTGTGATGCAGATGTGCACAATGCAGCAATCATTTCTGCTTTAGTCAGGTTGGCATGCACAACTCCTATAGTCTGGCACATCTCAGACAAATGACCCCTCATCAGCTTGCCATACTCCTCTGTTGACATCCTTGACTGCTCTCCCTGACTAACTAAGCTAACAAAAAAAATAAATAAATAACTAAATAAAACTATTGTGATGTAAAACTCTGAATGTTCACTGTGTGTCTGATTGAGATTACAACACCTTCAGTGACCACTGTTTACAGGCTACATAAGTTCAATATCCACACCACTGAATCCTAATATGTGGATATCCCACCACTGCCAACCAATTAATATGTGATGCCCCACCACTGGCCCAGTAATCAATGAGTTTCAATCCTCACCACTGGCAACAGTGGGGGACATACACACTGGGAGGATGACAGGTGCACACAAAGTATTTCCATATGCAGCTCTCTGCGTCAAGTGCAATTTCTCTTAAGAGCACACAGAGACCACAGTCAGTCTGGGTCTGTTTTCTCCTCTCCTTCACCAGATCCCCAATAAGACTCCCCACTGGCACAGCTATAGAACTGAGATCTCAGCTGAGTGACCAAGCCAAGGCCTCCAGCACCCTCTCTATCCAACAAGTGCTTTGTGTCCCAGGTCTATATTAGAACGTCGACAGGGCAAAAGAGCAAACACCATTACGTCAACACATCTTAAGCAAAACCACTAAATCATGAATGGGCAGGACAGTGATATTTTTTCCCCAGGGGAAAAAAAATCACTGGGTCATTGTCGGGAATTTGCCATTTCCTCCACTGCAGTGTGATCTTGGAGTTGGTATATTTAAGTAGAGGGGCTGTGAGGGGCGAAGCCCCCCACTTTATTTTGTCTGTTGTTTTTTTTTTTTTCTTGGCCAAATCACTGTTCCCGCCATTTGAGATTTAGTGGTTTCGCTTAAGATGTGTCAACATAAGGGCATTCCCTCTTTTGCCCTGCCGATGTTCTAATATAGACCCTTGTGTCCCCGCCCAAATAGTTGAGACACACACACACACACACACACACACACACACACACACACACACACGCACACACCTGGGAAAGGCTGGCACAGGTTTACTAGCTGTGCCCCCTTCTACCCAGACTATAAAGTAGGTATTACTTCCACCAGTCACTCCGTATCAGTTACTTTAAGGCCCTTAACAAAGGGTGTCCAATCTTACTGTGTAATGTTACTATCAATACAAATGGTAGTTTGACCAATTGCAAGGCTATTAGGATTGGCCCACAGTGTCACCAAATAAATATGCAAGTACTACAGAACTTAAATATGTCTCACAATTATCAGCCACAATGATAGGTTTAAATATATTTAATAATAAATAATAAAGAAACAAGAAAATACTCAGTAAATAATCACAGTTACATCAGAGTTCAAAATCACAGGAAATATTTAAAACAACATTGCAGGACAGCCTAAAATAAATAAAGAAAAACATCTAAATTAAGCTCAGCTATATTCCTGGCTATATCTAAAATACATTACTGTACCCTAGTTAACTTACTTACAGAACAAGGCAAGCATGGTGAATGGATGTTTTAGCTGATGTTGTTGTCAAGTCAAAGACAAATACAGAATGCTCAGTCTCTCTCAGAGAGTTGTTAAATTAATATCTCAAATATTACTGCTGGGTTAGCTTGCAGGATTATATCACTTTTTGTCATCTGACTTTAGTTGCCAAGCTAAACCTCCATTGCTACTAACTATCAGCATTTAGCATCTCCCTGTGAAAATACATAAACAAGGACTTCTCTTAGATCTAAGGCAGACCCTGGAAGCCATAAAACAATAAACACTTTCAAGACAATAAATACAAAAAAACTTTTTTTATTTTAGATTTGTTGACAGGGTTTGTCTGACTAAGCTGTTAGCCCTTTTTCAGCTGAGGCTCATGGAGGAAATGTCCAGTACATTATACAATAAAAAGTTAACAGAAGTAATTTACAGAAAGGTTTCAATAATTATTTACAAAACAAGGTTTTAAATGGTAGCAATAAAATAATGTCCAAAAAATAATTATACGGTAGGGAAAAGCAATAAATTCATTATGTCATTTGCTGCTAATGTGTTGACATAGAGGAGAGAAATGAGAGACAGAAAGAAGATTGGACTAAGGTGTTGATGGTTTAAGGTTTAGAGTGTCAGGTATTAGACTATTTAAGAAGGGAAGAGAGTGTTAGGCAGTAAGAGTAGAAGGTGTATAAGTAGTGGGCAGATAGTGGACTGTTTTGGGGTTAAGGGGAAGTTTATGGAGGGTGAGTAAAGTGGCAAGTCCAGTGACTTTTTAAGTGTTTTTTAGTAGCTGCTTTGAATTGTTTAGGTTGTTTTAGTTACCTAATTTGTAAGAGGAGCTTGTTCCATGTAATGGTGGGGTGGTAGCTATAGAGGTTGGATCCAATTTTGGTCTTGGGTTTATAAATCAGTAGTAGGTCTTGGGCAGAGCTACACAGAGATCTAGTGGTAGTGTATTGAGAGATGAGAGGAGATATGTTTGGACAGTAGGAAGGTTGGTTTATGATAGAGTGTATAATCTGGAGCTGAGAGAGGAGAAGCTGGTGAGGTAGTTCAAACCAGTTTAACTGTTTAAGTGAGAGACAGTGATGAGTTTTGTAAGTTATGTGTGCTGAGAATCTAGCTACCTTGTTGTAGACTGATTCTAGTTTAGCCAAGAGTGAGGAGTTGAGGTTTGTGAGAATTTGGACATTAGATTGGGTAGGAGATATGCATGAGAGAGGCTTACTTTTGCTTTGGTAGTGAGAAACATTTTGTTTCTGTATAGGAGGCCTAATTTTTAATGGGTCTTCCTGATACAATTATTGACATGTAAGTTGAACTTAAGTTGATCACCTATATTGACACCTAAGAGTTTTGTGGTTGGTTCTACTACAATTGGAGTGTTATTATGAGACAGTATAGTGGAAGAAGATTTAAGATGGTTAACATTTTTGAGAAGAATGAGCAAGAGTTTGTTTTTTGAGGGGTGGGTTTAGAATAAGCTGGTTATTGGAGATCCAGACATTGTGTCTGCTACTGCTCTGAAACTGAAAGATAAGATCTCTTTTGTTTATGGCCCAGCCATAAAGTAACTCAAGCTCAAACATTCTTCTGAAGTTTCAGTGTCCCCTATTAAAATATATACATCTAAACAGTTACAATAGTGCATATACATTTCTGCTAAGTACTTTACAAAATCTCTCTTCAGCATGCGTCTGTGTAATATGACACACAGTTCTAGTACATCTGCAGCATAAGCATATAAATCATGTTGATATTCACAAATTACATATAATTATTTACAATTCCAGCTAGCTGGGCTGGCAGTATCTCCTTTTGTGACAAATATAATCATGGAACTTCAAACATGCAAACACAATTGCCAAATGTTCCTTCTCAATTTGAGCACACTCCATCTCAGTTTGTGTAAGAGTTCTAGATGTATAGGCAACAGGTCTGCCTTCTTGAAGAATATGCACCAAGACCGAACTTTGAAGTATCACAGGAAAGAACTACTGGTTTGTGGACATCATAGTACCTTAATGTAGGAGGGTTAGCAATTTGCTGTTTGAGGTTATCAAATGCTCTTGGTCTGTATTATATTCTCAAAAGCTGACAATGTCGAATCTGACATTGTCGACACAAGAATAGTGAACGCTGAGAATCTCAAATGTGTAAACAGAAATCTCCTTAAGGAGAGATTTCCATTTACTGCAATGTAGTGTGGTCTCGGAGTTGGTATATTTAAGTAGCGGGGGTGTGGAGGGTGCAGGGGGGCTTGCCCCCTGCTTAAACCTGTTAGGGTATTTTTTTTCTTTTTTTTTTTGGTCTTTTTGTAAGGTCGACATTTGAAGACATCGACCATATGGTGTTGACCATATGGTGTTCAATGTTTTCAAATGTCGATCTTATAATATAGACCCAAATGCTCTTTGGTGTTGTTCTAATCATGACCATGCAACAGTTTTGCATGTCAGCTCTTTTAACGTCACTGATAACTCACTAAAGTCAGGGATAAATTTGCCCATATAGTTAACTATACCAAGAAAATGCTGTAAGGCTTGGACATTGTCTGGAGCTAGCATCTCAAGAATGGCTGCTTGCTTGGAAGGGTCTGGTTATAAGCCTGTACTGGTAAATAAATTAATTTGCATTTCAGAGGACTGATCTTTAAGATCACTTCATGCGCTCTGTCCATAACTTTCCTGAGGTTCCTGTCCTGCTCTGCTTCACCATCACCTCCAACCAGTAAATCACCAACTATTACTGAAAATGGGTAGCCTGAAAAATTTGCTCCATTGCACACTGACAGACTTCACTGGCAGAATTTATTCCAAAAGGCATCCTGAGGAATTTGTATCTACCAAATGGGGTAGTGAATGTAGTCAGAAATGAACATTTGTGATCAAGCATCACTTGCCAAAATGAACTTTTTGCATCTAAGAAAGAAAAAACAGTGGCATTTGACATGAGGGTAGCAATCTCCTCGACTGTATGCATAGGATGATGACGTCTCTTTAATGCCTTGTTCAAGTTTCTTGGGTCAATGCATATTCTGATTTCATCTGAATTTTTCTTATGAGCAGCTACCATAGAAGACACACACTCAGTTGGTTGTGTGATTGGACAAATCACACCTTGTTGCACCATTTTCTTTAACTGGAGCTTGATTTTGTCCTGCATAGCTATTGGAACTCTCCTTGCTGGCATGACCACTGGACTGACCTCTGGGTCTACTTTCATGGAGTACACAACTGGAAGTCTGCCTAGCTTGTCATCAAAAACATCAGCATACTCCGAGAAAATAGTGTCAGTAAAGCTGGAACTGGGACATGTGTTTACACAAGGTTCTTCTTTGTAAAAGAAAGCAGTTTCATTCTCAAACTGTCTCTGAAACCTAATGATGACTTCAGAGGTCTTCTGACTACACACAATTGCAAGGGGTAACTTTTCCCAGCCAAATAGCATGAAAGCACTACTAAGCCTTTGGTTTGAATCAATTCACCTCCATAAGCAACAAGATTTGCACAACTGCCCAAATTAAGTTGCTCACCAGATTTCACTTTAGCAAATGTTTCTGCTGACATTACATTACACTTTGAAACAGTGCCTACTTTGAACTCTGTGGGCTTGCCATTGATCAGGATAGTACAAAATACTTCCTTCTTTGCCAATAAATCTACTGCATTAACCTTTTTACTGGCTACTGATACACCATCTACATAGAAAGTAGGGTTGCAGCTCTCTATATGGTCAACCGCATCCACACATAGAAACAAAAACATTCATGGATGCTCTCAATAATAATCTGCTCAAGGAACAGAGGCCTCCAAAGCAGAAACGCAAGCCACCTCCACCCCCCCAACCCAACCCAAAAGACACACCACCCACAGACTCAGTGTGCCACTCAACCACAGCCCATAATGCAAAACAACGTACCCAACACACTAGTCATAGGTGACTCTATAGTCAGGCAGACTGATGTCCCACTCACCAGGCTAAACAAGGAGAAGGTTACTGTCAGCTGCCTGTTGGGTGCTAGGATGCACCACCTAACCCACGCACTCAGGTCACTCCACAACAAGTACAAATATGACTCTGTCATTGTCCATGTTGGTGTGAATGACATGAGATGTACCTCCCTGGACTACATGAAAAGAAACATGGAAGATCTCTGTGATCTTGTAACCCAGGCAGGTATGACCCTAGCCCTGAGTAGCATCCTGTCATCACCCAGAATGATACCGCAGTACAAGGACAAAATGATTGACTTCAACAATTGGCTAAGCTTCTGGTGTCATTCTAAGGGGATCCAGTATCTGTCTGCCTGGGATGACATGGTCGACAGACCACAATGCTTTGCCAGAGATGGGCTACACCTGTCAACCCTGGGATTCCAGATACTGGCAAAGGCTCTTACCACCTCTATAGTGCCTTTTTTAGGCAAGGTTCAAATGACAAATTCACCACCATAACAGGAACAGGCAAGCAAAAACTGAGGGTAATGATACTCAATGCTAGAAGTCAAAGTCTCAAAATGCACTCCCTCGAGGCACTCCTTAAAATGGAGAACATAAATATCTGTGCAGTGATTAAGACCTGGATCAAGGTTCCAGAAAGCAGCCCTGCATTACCAGGGTATAACTCACACCACACTTTTCGACCCTCTAACCTGGACAGGATCAGCAAAGGCAGAGGTGTGTCCATATTCATTAACGATATCCACACCTCCAGGCTAGTTGCTCAGCATAATGCATCCAAGGTTATCCAAGTGCAACTAACTCTGGGCAAAACTGCAATCCAAATTGTAGCTTGCTACAGATCCCCCACTATGCCCCAGGATTCCCACTCCTCTTTTCTTGATATACTGGAAAATATTAGGGTTCAACCAAACACCCTAATAATGGATGATTTCAACTACCCCACCATTAACTGGAAAAACTACTCATGTACCAGTTCCTTTGTTCAACGCTTTCTGGAATTCATAAACTCCAATGCCCTGGATCAACTTATCCACACCCCCACCAGGGGTAACAATATCCTAGATCTAGTCATTACCAATATGAGGGACCAGTGTTCCACACCTGAAGTCAATGCCTCATTGGTCTGATCTGTCCATAAGCTAATTACCCTAGATATCCACATCCCACCACCACCCCCCATTAAGGAAACCATGGTAAAACATTTCTCCAAAGCCACCTTCATGCTTCTTAAGGCAGAATCGGCGAACTTCATGACACCCATGCAGATGGACAATGCAGTTACAACTGCTGAATCCTACACAAATGCAATCTATAAGCACTTACACAAGTGCATGGATCATGCTTTCCCAAACAGAACCAAGATGCTATCCCCCCAAAAAAAAAGAAGCCAATCTGGTGGTCCCCTGCCATAAACAAACTCTACAACAGAAGGAAGAAACTGTTGCAGGAGAGAGTAAATTCCCATGAGTGGAGGAGCTCCCTGGTCAGCCTCAGTAAGAAGTTGAGATCCCTTATAAGATCCTCCAAAGCTAGCCACGAAAACAAAATTGCGAATGATTCTAGGGACAACCACAAACTATTCTATAGCTATGTCAAAAATCTCAATAGCAACACCCAGATCTGCTCTGAGTTACAGCCCAATGGCATGAAAATTACAGAACCAACTGATATTGCCAACATCCTGGCAGATAGGTTCAGTGCTAACTGTATCCCCTCTCACCTCCTAAAGGGCCCATATCTATACTGGAAGAATGCAGAGTCCCTGTAATCACAACTATGCAGGTAAAAGCTGCACTCTCTAAAGCCAAAAACGCAGCATCCTTGGGACCAGACAACATCCCAGGCTGCATTTTACATGAACGTCAGAATGAACAGGCTCCCCACTTAAGCACCATGTTCAATCATAGCCTCATGTCAGGCTTTGTGCCCACTGAATGGGGCACAGCAACAGTTATCCCACTCCACATAGGGGGAGCCACCACTGATCCCAGGAACTATTTCCCTATTAGCCTGACTAGCTTGGTCTATAAGGCCATGGAATGTATCATCATGGAACTCATAAACAAAGACATTCGTAACCTCCAAAATCTGGATCCCACCCAGTTTGGGTTTGTGAAAGGCAGATCATCATGCCTCCTGAACCTGATCAACTTCTTTGAAGCAGTCACCAAAGCCATAGACAAGGGTAAGGTGGTTCACACAGCCTATCTTGACCTCGCCAAGGCTTTCAACATCATCCAACATTCTGGATTTATAGCTAAACTCACTAAACTAAGTATAAATCCCTACGTCACAAGATGTGTTGCCAACCGGCTCACTGACAGAACCCACACTGTAAGAGTTGCAGACTCCAAATCTGACTTCAAACCAGCGACAAGTGGAGTACCACAGGGTTCAGTCCTGGGACCTCTCTTGTTTGGTATCTACTTCTCTGAAGTACAGGCTAACACAGAAGGCCTTTGGCTAACGAAGATCACAGATGACTGCAAACTAGGAGCCATAGTTGAGTCCCCAAATGATGTGGACATCCTACAGAAGGGCCTCACTGAGACAGATGCCTGTTGTCAGAGCCATGGCCTTAAGCTCAATGCGAAAAAGTGCATTGTCATTCCCTTTGGTAAAAACTCTGTACCCATGAACTACCACATAGGTGGCAGTCTACTTAACGCCGAATGTGTGATAAGAGACCTTGGGACCCAGGTGGACAGTAGTCTCTCCTTTGATATTCAGATCACCACAGTAGTCAGGACATCCTTCTACATGGCACACCTCATCACAAAAGGGTTCTCATCTAAGAAAAAATAACTCATTGTTCCCCTCTACTTGACATTCATTAGACCCATTATAGAGTACAATGCCCCTTTGGGAATGTACCTCACAAGACATCTGCAGCAGCTGGAAAGGCCACAGAAGTACCTCACAAAGAAGATTACTGGTCTCAAACAGATGCCCTACACTGACCGTCTCAAAAAACTCCAGCTTTACTCTGTAGCATATCACCTACTCCGAGGTGATCTCTGCCTAACATATAAAGCTATGTCAAACCCAGAGCTGTTGGACATGCTAGACCTAAAGAAATCCCAATCCCTCCAAGCTACATGCTCTAGGGACCTAAACCTTGTCACCACAATAAACAGAACATGCTGGAGGGATAGATTCCTGTCCCAGAGACTTCCCATACTCTGGAACAAACTACATATCTATATCAAACAGAGCTCCTCATTAGCACTCTTCAAGAAAAATCTTGATGAGTGGATGGGAAATAGGAAATACACCCTGAGGATCACTTCTGTGTCTCTGCTCGACAGGGGCACAGGAAAATAACTTTCTTGGGTGGCGTAAGCCAGGGAACCTTGTTGGCTAGGCTTACTTAGGCCCTTGGGCCAATAGCCAAGTACCTACCTATGAGTCTATGAACCTATGAACCTGCTTTTTTTGAGTGACCTTTCTTAATAACTGAATTAGACTTGCTTGATTTACAAAACTTTTGAAAATGGTTCCATTTTTTAAACTTGTGGCATTGCTGACCAAATGCTAAGCACCTCTCTCCTTTTTCTACTTGCCACGTGTTGCATGGTGTCTACATTTGCTCTAGAGGCTGTTAAAACCATGCTGTTATCACTTGCAAGCATATTTGTATGCCTTTCTGTGAGCTCATGGATTTGACAAATCTCTATGGCTTTGCTTAATGTTAAATCACTGTCACAAAGCAAAATCTTTCTCACCGCAGCAGTATTAACACTACACATAAACCTGTCCTTTATTAACTCATCTTTCAAGTTTTGGCTTTATTTCTCAAGTCAGTGATATAAGCTGCAAAAGTTTCACCTGGATTTTGATCTCTTGTATAAAATAAGTGCTTCTCTAATATAACATTTGTCTGGGGGTTGCACATTTCTCTAAATTTACATTTTAAGCGCTCGGGGTCCTCCCTTGATTCAGCTAGTTCCACAATATAAGGCAAACTTGCTCAAAGGAGCATGTACAGATAAATCAAAAAAGAAAAAAGTGTCAAAACACTGAGCAATCCACAAACTGGTAGGAAGGAGAACAACAGAACTGTTTATTCACAGACTAAGCGCTTTCACCATATGTCCATAGGGCATCATCAGAGTGAATTAACACAAAAAACTCTACATTTAGGTAGTTATACAACACGCCCACTACTAATTATAAAATGCTGCGCCAATTAATTCTTAAAGGAATATAGTTTAAATAGTGACTTGCTGTTCGAAGCTAACAAGCATATATACCATTCTATTTTCACTGAAACAGACAAATATATGAAAGAAAATTTAGTCAGAAAACAAAAGAAAATATTAAGAGATACTAATGATTACATGCATAAAACTGTTTACCTTTTACCTAGTAAGCATGCTAAGGAACAAAATGGTTTGGCTACCAGTTCTGAAAATGAATTTAACAGGGACAATGAGCCATCAAGTGAGACTGTTAACAATGATTTTTTAGAACAGCCTCCACTCCCAAAAAGGTCCAAGAGAATATAGAACAGACAACAAGAGACAGGGGGGGGCAAGGGAGGAATTCATTCTACCAACAACACCAGTGGAGGAACTAGGTGTTAGTGACATTATGTTGAATGGACACAGTTCTAACTATGAAGGTCATTACAATGGTGGTACCTGTTGATCAATTTGTATGTGACTGTATTTCTAAGAATGGTTTTAATGTTTATAATTTTTCACAGCAAACCATAAGTGAAGTGCATATCACCTCGTTTAGTAAAGGTTTTTCATTTGTGCCAAGTTTTAAGCAAAATGTTGCTAAAGTATTAACTAATTTTAAACTTTTTATTAGACAATTAAATCTGAAATTATATTTTCATGACAAACAGAAGTCAGTTGTACCTTATGTTAACTAGCTAAAAAGGAAAAGTACATTTGTCCCACCAAGTAATTTACATGTAGCTGCATTTGAGGCTGTTTGTGAAAATGAAATAAGATTTATTTTATTTTATTTTATTTTACATTTGTTAACTGGGCTGGTCTAGCTGGATATATTTCCATTTTCAATAGAGGCCCGGGGAGAAAAGCTCCAACAAGATAGAAAAAAAAATTAAAATGTAATTACATGTTAAAAGAAAGGATTGATAAAAAAAATACAGCAAGAATTATAACATAATAAAAGTATTTACACTTGAAAAAGCATCAGTAAATAATATATATACTTGGAAAATCAACAATAGAATGTAGCACAGTAAGATACATAAGGAAGTTTTCACTTCTAGTAGAACATTATTCAGCAGTATATATATTAGAGTTTGAAACAGTGCAAGACTTGCAAGTATAAGAATTTAAAAGTTTTGAAGTTTGTAAGGAACGTGAAATAAAGTACAGAGGTGGGAGAGGGTGGAGGGGGTGGTTAGTCGGGGTTGCTACAGGGGCATAACCAGTGAATTTTGAGGTGTTTTTTACGTTTTTGTTTAAAGAGAGGCAAGGATGTGATTAGGGTTAGTTCAGTAGGTAGCAAGTTCCAGTTTTTTCCTGCTGTGTTAGTAAACAGAGAGTCACCAGCCATGTTGTTAGATTTTATAATGGTTGCGAGGAGTTTGCTAGAAGAACGTAGGGAATTCAGATTTTTATAGGGGATAAGGAGATTGGAGAGTATAGGGGTAGCGTTGGGTTGATAAAATATTTTGTGGGCAATCGTAAGTTGGGAGATTGTCAGTTGGTTTTGGAATTCAAGCCAGTCTAGTTGCCGAAGATTCAAACAGTGGTGGGTTCTAAAGGGATTGCCAGTGGCAAATCTGGCGATGTTGTTGTAGGAAGTTGCTAGTTTGTTGAGATTATGTTTCTTTAGGTTGGTATAAATGGCTGAGGCATACAGAAGAGTAGAGATTAGATGGGAATGAGCAATTCTGGTTCTGGCTGCTGGAGTTAGGAAAGGTTTTATTTTATATAAGGAGCTTATTTTTCTGTTTACTGTTTTAATGGTGTTATTTATATGGTGATCAAAAGTAAGGTAGTTGTCAATGGTTATTCCTAACAGTTTAGCAGTAGAGTCAGGGAATATGACAGTGCCATTATTGGAAGAGACTGAGAAATCTAAGGGGGAGGACTTGTATTCAAGAATTCAGGAAAACACCAGGAGTACAATTTAACAAGAGATGAAAGGAATGTGTTGAAACAACTTAAAGAGCATAATCAGGTTAGAGTTATGAAGCCTGACAAGGGTGGGGAGGTTATTTTGATGATCACCAGGATTATGTATGTAGAATTTATGAGTTGTTAAATGACACTGAAACGTATGAGAGCGTCTCTATTAATGAGATGAGGAGAGCATATAGTAAAATTGACTGGGTCTTACATGATTTTTTAACCCAGAATGTGCTTGATTATACAGAGTACAAATATATGACTGTGGATTTCCCAATAACACCTAAGATATTTGGAATTCCAAAAATCCACAAAGATTTACACAACCCCCCCCCCCCCCCATTTAGGCCCATTGTCTCTGCAACTGGCTCAAAAACTGAGCCTATAGCAGCATACATAGACTTCTGGTGTAAAAATTGTGTACAGTATTATAAACACATTCTAAAGGATTTGTGACACTGTTTAGAAATCTTAAGGGATGCTTCCATTAATGATGACCTTTTATTTGTTACAGTTGATGTTACAAATTTATTCACCTCTATACTGCACGATCAAGGCTTGGTGCTTTTTGGAGATGCCCTGTTTGGCAAAGAGGGAATGCACAATGTGAAAATACAGCTTTTAGTTTATTTGATGGAACTAGTGTTATTGAATAATTTCCTATTATTTGAAGGTGAAGTTTTCCATCAAACAATGGGTGTAGTTATGGGGGCTAAATGTGCGCCCATATATGCTAACCCGGTATTAGCTAAGTGGGAGGAAAACTGTGTTTTTGGACACAACTTATATGGCAAAGTGATTACATGGTTAAGATTCCTTGATGACATACTGATCTTATGGCGAGGGTCAGTGGGTGAGCTTGAAGAATTTATTAGTTATTTAAATTCTACAATGCCATTTTTGGACTTTACATATAAAGTTGGTAATGAGATCACTGATTTTCTTGACATTATACTAATTTGGGATAAAAATGATAAGAAATTCATTTCTAGAGTGCATAGAAAGAAAACATACTCTAATCCCCTCCTACATTACAACAGTTGTCACCCCAACCATCAAAAAAAGAGTGTAGTAAAGGGCCAAATGGTTAGGATTTCAAGATTGACAAGTAGTGAAGGTGATTTTGAACAGGAAATGTATACTCTTGTAGGTATGTTTCAAGAAAGCAGTTACCCAAACAAGTTACTGATTAAAATTAGGAATGAAGTATGTAGAAAAAGAAAAGAACAATTCTTACCTATCTTGCATACCAACACAGGGACTACATTCATAAAATTAAAGGTGATAAATTATGATACATCTTGAGTATTGCCTTTTAATTATGAAGCTACACAAAAACGGACTATGGTCAGCAATTCATGGAACCAGATTGTAAGTCCTGACATTAAAAATATGTTAGGATTGGCCCCTAAAGTGACTTTTTCTAGAGGTGCCAACCTTAAAAATTTGAAAAAACATGTAAAAAAAAGGATGGTATCTAGGATGTCTAGGTGTAACATGTGTAAGGCATGTAAGTTTATTAACACAGGGCCATATGTCATGGTAGAGGGGTACCAACGTTCGATACCTAGTCCAGGCAAATGTAATTATAATACTAGGAAGGTGGTCTATATAGTTACATGTTTGACCTGTTCAGCGTTCTATGTGGGTAAAACCACTAAAAAATTGAAAGAAAGAATATTAGAGCATGTAAGGGACATTAAAAAAAAGTAAGAAGGAAAGTGCACTTTATAATCATTCAGTGAAATGTGAGGGTTTCAATAAATTCTTGTTTTTTATTATTGACAGAATTGTTGACCATTTTAGAGAGGGTGATGTTAACCTATACCTAGAGAATTTGGAGTTAGAATGGCAATTGAGGGACAAACGCCACTATATCTCCAGGTATTAATGATAATATATCATTAAGTTCTGTATTGAAGTTAAGAGCATTGCAGGTTCAAGGTGACCACTAGAAATAATGCCCCCCCCCCTTTCTTTTGTAATGTCACATATGTAGCTTTAAAATACATATATGTTTCTTTGGTACAATTCTGTTAGTCAATTTTTTTAACTTAACTTATTTATTTATAGCAGGATTTGCACATATTTATGTATATTTATATTCATTTGTGCATGGTTACATATATTTTATTTAGTCATCCAGTTATTTAATATTATTGTACATTTATTAATGTGTGTGTTTGATTTTAACTATATTTCTTTAAGAATTAATTGGCACAGCATTTTATAATTAGTAGTGGGCGTGTTGTATAAGTGTATAAATGTAGAGTTTTTTGTGTTAATTCACTCTGATGATGCCCTATGAACATAGGGTGAAAGCGCTTAGTCTGTGAATAAACAGTTCTTTTGTTCTCCTTCCTACCAGTTTGTGGATTACTCAGCATTTTGACACTTTTTTCTTTTTAGTACCACAATATGGTGGTTTCCCCCTCTCCTGCATATACTTCTGGTGCATACACAAATGAACACTCTCTTTCAATAGCTTCTGACCCAGCTAAGTTTAGGAAAATCAATGCCCTCGTATGTGCACCTTTGTCAGAAAAAGCTGCTTGTATGAAAATATTGTATTCCTATTCAAATACTTTTCAATTCTCTGCTATATTATGATCAAACCCAAGTGGACTTGGTCTGCGAAATGCCTCTGCCATATCAACACACAGTAGTGAAGGTGCTTGAAATTATGTACAGACATAGACATGCATTAATATATATGCCATAACGTCATGCCAGTACTTGCAATTATACCTAGTAGCACAACAAACTTTATGAAATAATTGCACTTTGCCAAAACAATCTCCATAGCACAAGAACACTTTGAAATCACTGTACTTTGTGAAACTACTCCTTATCAGTGGAAGAAATACTTTAAAATGCCTGTACTTAGCAAATAATCTGCACATAATGGAGGAAGCTCAAAGTAAGAAACACTTTGAGATGAATGCACTTTGCAAATAAACTGTACACAGCACAAGAACCTTTCAAAATGGCTGTACTTTTGCGAAATAACTCTGTACAGTGTAAGAAACACTCTGAAATGGCAGCACACTGTGAATAAATATAGACAGCACAAGAAACTTTTCAAAATGGCTGTACCTTACATTTTGCAATACAACTGTACTTTGCACACAGCAAACTCTTTGAAATCATTGCACTGTAATAAAGCACATACTGCAAACACTTTGCACACTCTGAGATACTTCAAACAACTCTAGTTATGCTTCGAATGGCTTCGGTCAGTGCGAAATAGTAGTTTGTGTCCAAAACACGTTTTTTTACTAAGAAACATGCAGTCGCCTTGCTCTTTAAGCTTAATTTGCCCTTTTATTGTGCTCGTCATGTCCATTTAACCCCTTATCATACTCATTATACTTTTCTTGTGCCTGTTTTACATTAAACATGCTCGTTATGCAAATCAAAGGTAATTATGAGCCCCATATGAATATCTCTGCTAGTTTTATCAAATATTATGGTTTTCAACTTTTGTTTAATTAATAATGCAGTTTGTGCCTTTTGTTTGATTAATAATATGTTTTGTGATACTCATTTGATTAACAATGTGTTTTGTGCCTTATAAATGCACCATTTCATTTTCTTTGCCAAATAAATAATCTGTGCAGTTTTCTTTACCTTTAACTTGTTTCTGGCCCTTTCTTGTTTGTCTGAGCTCCGTTTCACTCAACCAGCTTAATCTGCCTTCACCTTCAACTCCGCATCTCATGGCTTGAAGAAGTTGCTCTTTCAATCCCTGTTCTGACACCATGTTGCTCATCTGGTCAGGGTAAAACAGACAAACATTCATGGGTTTAGTTCAAGCAGCTTTATTAGACACAAATGCATCAGCAATGAGGCTTTGTAACTTAAACTTAAATATACTTATAAACAGACTGACTACTACACTCATACATGTTGACACTCTGGCTGTTCTCTCAAAATGGTACTGCTGCCTGCACGTGCTCACTATTTACATGCACGTACCTACATCTGGAAATGTTTCTTAAAGGTGCATGCACATGCTCTGATCTATAGTAACTAGTTATATTACTAGTTACTAGAAATTGTAATACATTACAGTGATATATTATATATTGTGATATATTACTCCTATCACTGGCAATATCACAGACTTAATATATTCTCATTTATAACCTATCAGAAATTAGCAGACATTTTTAGGCCGCAGTATTGTGAGCTCAAGTAGTAACCATTAAAGGAGAGAATAGTGGTAGCATTATAGCATAGTAAGGCAATTACTACTTACATTGTTAGCAACACACTAATACTATCTGACTGAATATCAAAGGATTGGTATGATGAATATGGTCATCACATGGAACTGGATGATGGTGTACTATAGTTGTGTTGCTAGAGTGACATAAAGGCACAGTTTGCAAGAACTGCAGTAAATTTGTCATTTTTGCTACATGTAGATATAACTTTGATATAATGAGACAATATAAGCATCCAGTACTCAAAAAGATGGGCATTAGTGGGACTATGTAGATAAAATTATTTGTTTTAATGGGACTGTGTGAATGCATTTTTAGTTATATACTATCTCATACCATGGGTAAAATTTCTATTTTGACTGAGCCTGAGTATTAAATCATAGGGTACCAGGAATCAAGGAAAGGGGGGCAGAACTGATGGGATTCATTCAGGAGGTGCAGAGAAGAAACATGAGCAGTTAGTCAGCATGTGTTTTTTGAGGTGCTTATCAAAAAGCTGAAGTGGATTCTGTTTGCCTTAGAGTGAGTAGGATGCTACTCCAAACTTTGGTGATCACATGTGAGAAGAAGGCATCACCATGTGTGTGTCTTCAGACTTGGATATAATGGCCAGATACTTTTCGTGTGAGTGTAATCTCTACTGGGCAAATGCTATTGGAGTACTGGTTGTTGTGAAGGGTATTTATTGTGTTGATAGAGGATGAAAAGGACAATTTTTAGTTGTGTGTACTTCAGCAGTTCCATCCACTTCAGATTTTTTCAAGGCAATTCAGTGGGGTGTTCTGCTGGGGAGGGAGGGAGCAGCCTTGATATTTTTGCTCTAACTTATATAACTGAGTGGCTTGGAGATTAATGTATATCGGGGATGCATATGTTAGTGTGGGTACTAGATGTACATTGTTGTCTGTGCTCTGATTCAGTGAGGTAGTGTTTTAGCCTATAGAGGAACCCAGGTTTTTGTTAGGTTCTCATAATGATATTTTGGAGAGCTATGTTTTTTTTTTTTTTTTTTTTAAAGTATTGTCTGTGGTCATGCCAAGCAGTTTGGTGGTGGATGCAATATAAAGATGGACATTACTGGATGAAATTATGGTTAGGTTGGTTTAATGTGGCATAAATGTCTTAGGGAGGAATTACACGAGTCTGGTCTTGTTTGAAATAAGTAGGAGCTTTGACTGTTTTAACCATTGTTCTACTGAAGAATAGGACACTGGAGTTAGTTTTCAAAGATAAGTGTTGAATCATCTACATATTGAATGATGCTGGGTGTGCTAGTCAGAGAATGCAGTTTTAGTTTATTGAATAGCAGGGGACCTAATATTGATCCCAGTGGGATACCACCTTTAATAGGAAGATTGGTTGAGGAAGAAGACTGCTGTTTGATAGCTTGGTTTTGGACAGTTAAGTAGCTCTTAAACCACTGTACAGTTTCACATGTGAGTCTTTATAGTAACTCAAACTAGGACGTTGTGTCAAATGTTTTTGATAGCTCAGGGAATGTGGATGAGACAAGTCAATTATCATTGTGGAGGACAGTGATACAGTTAAGGAAGAAGAGGAGAGAAGAGGTGCAGTTGTGCTATGGTTGAGATGAAAGCTATGTCAGGGTGGGAACAAGAGTATGCAGTCTGGTGCTCGACTAGTTGTGAGCAAATGCATTTCTCTACAATGACAATAGGATGGAAATTCTTGAGCTACATTGCTTCCCTTGTGTAGAGGTATTATGAAAAACTGTTTCCAGCATTTTGAGACATATAATTCAATTATGGACCTATTGTTTAGTTTAGAGATGGGCTGGAACAGATCAACAGCTGGCATTTTGTTGTATTCTGCTGAGAAGTTGTGAGTTGCTAGTAAGGTGTGTTTTAGTCTTTGAAAATTTTTAATAGTATAACTTGAGATTGACTTAAGTGAGAAAGTAGAAATATTGACTAGGGCTGAGATGGTATGTTTGGAGGTAGTAGAGGATGTTTTATTACTTAGAGAGGTGATGGCATTAATGTGGGTGTTGAGGGCCTCTGTAATGTTACAGTCTAGCATTGCCAGGATTAAGGAGGGTGTTTATAAAATCCCCAGTTTTGTGGGTTGTTTTGTGATTATGCTGTAGTTTTAAATAGTATGATTTTGACCTTCTTAGTGAGGGATTTTGTTTGGTTTTGGAGAGATATATAAGACTGCAAGGCTTTTAAATTGCTATTACAGTGCTAACTCTTCCAAGCACGGTCCATCTTTTACATGAGTTGTTTTGTTGGCAGAATAAGACAGACTGCAGGTTTTGAGTTTTCCTTTTCTCTAGAAGTGATTTGAGAATTAAGTACAACCAGAAAAGTTCTATTAAATGTTTCAGTGGCCTCATCTAGGTGCAAATATGTGAGTGGGTGCTAGTTACATTGTTTTAGGGTGACTTGAAAAATGCTGGGATTAGCACTTAATAGATTAAAACAGGATTGTATTGTGGGGAGGTGTGAGATTTGTTGTAGTACTTTATAGCAAAGGTAGGATGGTGCTCACTTGCATCTGGAATTAGTCCAGAATGTTGGATTAATTCAGGTTTTGATGTTAAGATCCAGTCAAGAGTGGATGTGAAATGTGTTCTTGTGTTATATCTAGATGGTATGTTTATACGTTGTGAGAAATTATGGAGGCTAATGTGGTGACTAGTTCTAAAATTATTGGTAGTTGTCCCAGTTTATATTTGTGTCTCCAAGAAATGATGGTTACTTGAGTTATGTTATTAGATGTCTAAGACAGGACATCGTCAATTGTTTTGTGGTTGATTTTGATGAGATATATGAAATCTATGAAGCATGTTGATTTATTTTGCACAGTGTGATGATAAAGAGCTCAGTGTTATCAAAGTTAGTTATGCTGAACTGGAGGATTTGCATCTGAAGTTGATTATGATATATAATGGTTAAACTTCCTACTTTTCATTTATGCTCTGATCTAATTATGTTGTAACCATTGGGGAGGATTTAGCCATCTTTGGTGGTCAGTTTTTGACAGGTTTCTGTTAGTTAAACCTACATCTGGCTTCTGGTTGGCAGCCCATGAACACGGTTCAGTTATTTTTTTAGAAGAGACTTTAGATGTGCATGTTAATGAGTTTTAATGAATATGCTCAGTACTTATACTAAAATATACAGTTTTCTTTTTGAAATATGCATGCTTTTATCTCTCTTTGCTCTCCACTTATACGCTTAGCCTGACTGGGGCTTTCTATAGGTAACCTAAGTGTTTGTTTTACTCTGCTTCATCTCAAAGATGGAAACATTGCATGTTATCTGTATTACTAATTTTCTAGATTGATTAAACGTTGCTTGCTGGCAAATACCAGGCACTAATACCATCAATACTAGAACAACCCTTTAAATATATTAACTGTTACAGCAGTCTTTGAAGTATCTTCTATTTGCATGTGTACTTGCGCATATGACTTAGGATTAAAAAAAAAATACTTCTTGCCTGCTAAGGCTGTGAAAACATTTTCCATTATTGACAAGGGGAGTTCTGCACAATATTAATGGAAAACAGATAACTCGTCTGTAAACTACCCATAATGGACCATTTTCTGATTTTCCTTGCTTCAGCACAGGTATTGCAAGTTAAACATTCATTCCGTTTACTTTAGGCAACACCCAAGCATTTTCCAGACCGTTCAATTAAATTTTTTTTTTCAAACATCTTTACTGAATTATCACTTGTGACATAGGCAAATTTACTTTCATATAAAAGTAATCAAATTATATTAACATAAACATTATCTCACATATATTGTTATTTATCATATAACATAAGCAACATTACATAAATTATTCAATCCCTGCCTTTTTTATACAAGAAACATCTTTATTAAAGCATCACTTATTTTATAGGTAATCATACATTTATATAAATGAAAACAAATCACACCAACACAATCCTAGCTGCAAGCATTTTACTTCACAAACCATATTGACACACTCCCAGTTACAAACATTATACATCACTTGTAATCTACCCAATCTTTCTCACTCAAACATTAAATAGCTCATTTAAGTCCTGCCCCCCTTTTCGACCTCTTTCCTCGTTTGTATGTATTAATCCCACAATTCCCATTTTTTCCTATGTAGTTTGCTCCTACCCTTTTCTACAGATCTCAATTCCAGTCATACCTCTCAACTTCTTAGAGAAGGAAATCTGGACAAAACCATAAATAAAAGTGGGTCAAAGGCTTAAAAATAGGGACAATTTTAAATATTGTTCTTACAAACTTAGAAAGTTGATAGAATATCATGTTTTGTATTACCATGAATTTTCTGAAGGGTATGAAGTCTGAAACTGAAATATCTGTCATTATTTTTTAACTTCAGTCTTTAATGATATGCACTAACTTGCCAGAAAACCACAATTTTATGAACAATGGACCAAAAATATGAGGCAAAAATCTGAACATTCTATGAAAATCTGTACAGTTGAGAGGTATGATTCCAGTTGTTTTATCTCTGTTAATATACTCACTACGTCTAGTATAGTTGGTTTGGATTTTGATTTCCATTTTCCAGTAATTACTTTTTTGTCAGCCACCATTATTATTTAATCTTAAATATAAAGACATTAGATATGAGACACTGTTCTGGCTATTAAGTATTTTGACTGACATTTGGTTCTAGTTCAGTTTTAGCTTTCATGCTTTTTTGTTTTTCTGTACTATTAATAAAATAGTTACTCAGGCCCTAACAATTGGCATAACAACTTCTCACCTGTAGTCTTCCTGTTAGCGTTCTTAGCTGCAGTCGGCTTTTTTATTACAGTCTCTTTTCAGATTGAGTCATTGTAGACATTCTTTAACAACAGTGTTCTTGTCCTACCTCCCACGGATAAAAATTCAACCTTTGCATTTTTATGTGCATCTGACACAATTATTTTACACATAGAAGAAAAGTTTTATCCGTATACGTCAGTTTTTATTAACGTTTTAGATTAATTTAATACTTTGTGCATGATTCGTAACATACCTTGATCAAATTATCAGTAAAGCATTTCATGGCTCCAATTGCATTTGAAGTTTCAAATGTATTATTTCTGGAGTCAATCCAAAGCATCAGTCAGAATTAGTTTAGTTTATACAATACAGCTATTGACCTGTCAGGTCATAATGTTTATTACTTAACATTTGCCTCAGTTACTGTGATACTTCTTCACGTCCTGCAGCTGTCATTTTGTACACATGCTATGATTTATGCTTCCAGTTGTACACCCCATATTTAACATTTACTTATCTCTACTAGATTTTCATTTGGACATTCTTTCAGCAACGTCTTTTTTATGGCATTAACTGCAATCCTTTTCTTCATGCTAATGTTTCAACTTTCTGTTGAAAGTCTGCCACAACTAAAACACCTTGCTTCTGAAAGTATTTAATAAACAACCAATAGAAAGCACACTCTCTGCGTGTTATCTGTATTATAAATTTATTAGATTGATTGTACATTGCTTGCTGACAAATAACCTTTGCATTTTTATATGTAGCTGATGCAATTATGTTGCACATAATAGTAAAGTATCACCTGTATAATACTTACCTACTTATGGTCATGGTAGAGCAGATGTCTATCTTCTTGGTACTCAGTGATGGATTTAAAGATGAAAACTAACACTGGATGGGATGACAGTTCATCACAGGATGCACACAGATGCATGCACACAAACACACACACACAGATTGTGTGTGTGTGTGTGTGTGTGTGTGTGTGTGTGTGTGTGTGTGTGTGTGTGTGTGTGTGTATGTATATGTATATATATATATATATATATATATATATATATATATATATATATATATGTGGGTCTACTTCACATGATTGAAAGGTTAGTAGATCGATATTCATAACACCGAGATGAGAAAAACGAAGTTTCAGATGAGTGAAACTTTACTTTTGCAATGTTCAGAAGACTGAACATTTCAAATGGCAACTTTGTTAGCAGAGCGGAACAGGAAAGCCACTCATTTCCACACTGTAGTGCAATATTGGAGTTGGTATATCTAATTTGCAGGGGGTTTAGGGGGCAAAAATGTACAAGTAAAAAATTAATCATTTATTTTATGGAATTTAGGTATATGCAATGAATATCCATGTTAGTGCTGTAGATACAGTCATGAATATTCAGTGGGATTTTCTTTTGGTAGGACGTGGATTTATAGTTGCAGTGCACTATTTATATGGCATTCGTTGTTATTTTCATTTTTGCATTAAATAGCAGGTAAGTTGGTGTTTTACAACTTCATCCTTTTGAAAGTTGGTGATTTGTCTTGTCAGGATTATGGCATTTCGATTTTTTCATCTCCGTGTTATGAATGTCGATCTACTGACATTTCAATCATGTGAAGTAGCTGCATATATATATATATATATATATATATATATATATATATATATATATATATTTATATGTGTATATATGGGTCTAATTCAAAATATCGAAAGACCACATCATCAAATCTGAAATAATTGAGATGAAAACAGTGAAACTGCACTTAATCGAATGGTCACATCTTTGAAAATGATGCTCGGGAAAGGAACTACTTGGCCACCATGGAGTTATTTGCCATTTTCCTCACTATAGTGTGATCTCGGAGTTAGTATATTTAGTTGGGGGGGGTGGCATGAAAAGCCCCCAAATTGGTGGGTTTTACTGTATTCATTGTGTTTGTGCTGTCCTGGCGGCCAAGTGCTTCCTTTCCCAGTGAATGTTTTCTCTGTAGTTTAAGGTTTCATGAATATGTGGTTTCAATATTGTTGTATCGATGATTTTGGATTCGATGATATGGTCTTTCGATATTTTGAAGTAGACCCATATATATATATATATATATATATATATATATATATATATATATATATATATATATATATATATATATATATATATATAGGGTCTATATCACTTTGTCAAATGCTTAATTGAGCGAATCTCTATTCATCGAACCCAATTAAATGAAAGGTCAATTAAGCGAATGGCAAGGTCAGCAATAACTTACCCAGGCAAAATAATCACTGGGCAAGCTCCCGACCATAACAAAGACAACAAAATGTAAAACTCTGCGAAGAGGGGGGTTTCACCCCACACACCACTCTTAACTAAATACACCAACTCTGAGATCAGGCTACAGTGGGGAAAAGGGAAAATACCTGATAACAGCCAACCACGTCCTTTCCCCAGGAACGTTTTCGCTGAAATTGTCTTTCACTTAATTGAGCTTTTGCTGAATAGGGTTCAATGAATAGTGATTCACTCATTTCAGCATTCAACAAACTGAAGTAGACCCTATACATATATGGATCTACTTCTAAACATCAAAATCCCATATAACTGAAATTAATTTTCAAGAGACAAAAATCGCAAAACCTTGAATGCCCAAATAGTGAATTTTTCCAGGGTAAGTAAACACTTGCCCAAACTAAAATAAAACACACACAGTAGTAAATAAAACCCACTTATTTGAGGGGGGGTTACACCTCCCATATATACCAATTTCAGGATCACACTGCAGTGGAGAAAAGAACATGTTGTCAAGTGTTTACTTACCCTGGGAAAAATTCACCATTTGAGTATTCAAGGTTTTGCAATTTTTGTCTCGCGAAAATGAATTTTGATCATATGGGATTTCAAGCATCTATACATAAGAAACTTCAAGGACTAGGCTAATAAACTGAAAAGAATTAGCCAAGCCCATGGATTTGGCACTTTTGTTCTTTATTGTGATAAGAACTTCTTCAGAAATAAATAATGTCATACATTTTATTCTTTAATATATAGAATCTATGGCTACTAGTTGGTTGAAAAGGGGCCTATCAAAATAGCATTAGTCTTTGCAGAAGACCAATCAAAGAAAGACTATACTAAATGGAAACTAGTAATATTGGCAATGCTGTAAGCTAATCAGCGAACATTTGCAGTATTGTAAAACCAGTGAGGTAATTGCTGGTTTAGTCAATAAGTGAAAAGACAGCACTAAGGGGAAAAAAACAATGAGAATTATGTCCTGTGACAGTGAGTAACCAATGAACTTTAGAAGTGGAAAGATAATTTCAGTAATGCAGAAGGTATGAGCGCTTGTTACCTATACCACCTCAGACTGCACACTATGTTAAAGTTCTCATTTAACCCAGACGGAGATGCCACGTTAAGCAACAACTGCCATTTAAGTTCCCTGACCTCTAGATATGTGTTGTGGTTACCAAAGTAAGTCTTGACTTACTCAAACAACAACAATTTTAAAAACTATAAATCCTGACAAATTAGACTGTACTTTGCAATTTTTTTAAGTCCAGGTTACGGAGAAAAGAAAGAAATAAACTTATAACTATGTCTTTGAAGTTTCTTAGTTGTAAGTTTGTTCCTTTCTTCATTCCTACGGTGTCTTTTATATATATATATATATATATATATATATATATATATATATATATATATATATATATATATATATATATATATATATATATATGTGTGTGTGTGTGTGTGTGTGTGTGTGTAATTTGCAGAACTGCCAGCTAAGCACACAATCTACAAAAAAGAAATCCCTGCCAGAAACCAAACCGAAAAACAAAGTGTTGTTACATAGTGTTCCTACTATATAATCAAAGATGCAATTCTTCGAATCTATCTTGACTGAACTTGAAAGCATAAAACAGCAAAATAGCAAAACAGCATCTAAGCAATTTCTTTCCCTGGGAAAGAAATTGCTTGTCCACCTCCGTTACTTTGCCGTTTTCCTTACTGTAGTGTGATCTTGGAGTTGATATATTTAAGTGGGGGGGGTGTTACTTTATGTAATGTTTTGAAGTTTTTGTTTTTATTTATTTATTTTTTTTTTGTGGAACAGCGATTTTTTTTCCCTGAGAAAAAAAATCACTGTTCTGAGTGTTTGGCATTGTAAGCTTTCATTTACATGGAGTCAATAAATCAGCGTTCATGATTTAATATAGACCCATTACGTAGCAATCCTATCTGCTGCAACTGTTGTTCTGCTGTCACTCATCCACATCTTTCTGTAATTAGAGGCTGACCTTATCTGCTATTTATACCACTACGGTTTTGTTTAGCATTTACTCATGTCTCAAGTTTTCCTTACAGTTCAGTCTTTTTGTTGTTTTTTTCAGCAAATGTAAACATGAAAATCCATGTCTGTGTACTTGCCCAAGTCCTCTTCCAAACTTGCAATTGTCATCTAAGTAAAATAGTTCTGCCGTATTTTTAAAAATGCTCTTATTTTTATAATATTTTTATAGAATCTAAAACACTCTGCATATGTGAAATTATTTACAATCACATGCTTCTTTAACACATCTATAATTAATTGAATGGTTATTCAGATGGTTAAGTCAGTGATGCCAAACTATGCAAAAGTCCATAAGTGCTGGCATCCAATGTATTTAGGAACATTGTCGTTGTTTATCATTTGAAATGTCATATGCTGCAATAATGTAGTCCTACCCTCTCTGCATACTGTTTAACCTGTAGACATACAAAATAGGTACACAGGCTTTGAAAAGTCAGTACATCAGGCCAAAACCAAAGGATGAGCCCAGTTAGGAACACAGTACCACAGAAACTCCGCCATGATGGTTTAACAATGATTTATTAAAAGCTTTCATCAGATTATAGCAAAATACTTCATCAGAACAATACAAAAGGTTTAAAGCACTCCCTTAAATATATTTAAAGCTGTGAAAACACATGACATAACAAACCAATAAAACTGAACCTGTCAGCAGACTTTTTCAATTAAGACTAACAAAAAAATTCACAAAAACATTCTTAAAGAAAACGTCCTTAAAAACATAGATCCAAAAAAAAAACACTAATGCTATTTACACATAAAAGTGTAATGTTTGTGTACATTTGCCATGTTAAAAAATACAACTAGATGTTATAAGAACAAAAAGAAAAAAAGATGATTAAATGCAACAAACTGGAGCTCAAGAATCTATATTTTTGTGGAATGTATTAAGAATAAAGTGGTGCCGAAAGGGCTAAGACGTTGGACCTATCCAATGGGTCTTATAGCTGATTCCCCAATGCATAAAGAATTACTTGAGTTGTTCAGCCATCAGGGGGTCGAACTTATGGAGACATTCATAAAGTTTAACATTAGATCTACTGAGTCATTGCAGAGTGAGATTGTAGAACTGGACAGAGTTTTGCATACTGATTTGCTATTTGATCCTTAGTTTTCAGCTTACAAAGATGTCTTTCTTACAACCAACAAAATTATTAGTGAGGTGAAGACCAGGAGATAAAAAAAAACTTGATAGGGACAAAAAGGCATATCTCTCTGGTTCGGCTTATCCTAAGCTACCTAATCCCACCCTGAATGCTGTTAATCATCCAAACACAGCTAACCGTGGAAACGACGAGGGCGGGGATTTAACAGATGAAGTCAACACGCATTCCCCTTTAGAACAGGATTTCCCTTGGAAGTCCGAGTGGTTGCAGAATCAGAGATGAGCAAGGAACAATGTGCAGACAAAACAGGCATTGTTATGGGGGCCATTTGTGCCCCTGTCTTTGCTAACATCATTATGCTGATGTGGGAGAGAAAGTACCTTTTCAATTCTGGATTTGTGAACAAATGGACAGTTTATTTACGATATACTGGAGATTTTTTTTTTTTTAATGGAATGACATGGGAGAAGATGTCACTATCTTTTCAGACTATCTGAACAACACCAATAATTTTTTGAAATTTATGTTAGTTTATAGTGAGTCTGGTATTAACTACCTTGATGTAGATATTAAAAAAAGATCTTGACAGGAAGTGCTTTGTTAGTAATTTATACAGGAAGTCTACTTATTGTAAGAGTCAACTACATTATGAAAGCAATCGTCCTTTATTGTTAAAGTGTGGCATTGTAAAGGGACAATTTGTGAGGATTGCTAGGATGGTTAGTAGAGAAGAAGATTTTCTTGTACACTGTGAGACATTCACTGAGTTGTTTCTGGCTAGAGGTACCCCACCACTTTGGTTTCTGCAATACAAAATGAAATAGTCAGCAAAAGAAACAACAACAGTATATTGCCTATTTTGGGGGACCATACAGAGGGGAATATTATGACTAGTTGTTGGAATTTCAGTAAACAAAATGATCCCTCCAAATATTCCTGTCCCCTTGTGACTAGTTTTCCAATGACCACCGGAGCATTTCACTGATTTTGAGAAAAAACTAGGCAGCTATTTTGGAGTGACCCAGACATTCTAGATCAGTTGGGTGACATGCCACAGATAGTGTTCAGGAAACGCTTAAGTATTAAGCAATTACTTGAAAGAGAATTTGGTCGCGATAGTAATTGCACCAGATTTGGGGCAAAAAAATTTGGCTTTTGTTCTTAATGTCATCTGGTCAAAAATAGTGAGGACATTAAGTTAAATCACACCCACATTAAATCAAAGGGCAAATTTTATTGTAATTCTACAGGAGTTGTTTGTGCTGCCTTCTGTTAGAACTACCCTGGTTTTTATATCGGGAAAACCAAAAGAAGGTTAAGGGACAGGATTTACAAACATCACAGGGATATAAATAATGGCAATAGGAACAATGCCTTATTTAAACATGCAGAAACATTTCCATCACACAGTTTTTTTGTTTACAGTCATAGAGGGGGGTCAAAAAAGATCATAGAGGAGGTCCATGGGAAGATTATCTGGAATTTAGAGAATTGTGCTGGCAAATTAAATTAAATGCCAGTGTCCCTTCGGGCCTCAATGACCACATTAGTATTGGTAGCCTACTTAGGCTGTGTTCTTATAACATCTAGTAGTATTTTTTAACATGGTAAATGTACATAAACATTACACTTTTATGTGTAAGTAGCATTAGTGTTTTGTATTTGGATTTATGTTATTAAGGACTTTTTCTTTAAGAATGTTTTTGTGAATTTTTTTGTTAGTCTTAATTGGTAAAGTCTGCTGGCAGTTAGTGACAGGTTCAGTTTTATTGGTTTGTTATGTCATCAGGGCCGGCCTTAGCCGAAATGGAGCCCTAGGTGAAGTAGTGCTCTGGCACCCCTTAATCCCCACCCACACCACACTCATGAAACTCCCCTATTTGAACCACACCCACTGGGTCATTCCCCAAGAAAGCCAATCCAGTCATTTCCTTAAATTATTTAAATGCATAGGAAGAAAAAGATACCTTGTAATGTAGTTAAACTGCAGCTACATTTGCATATGTATTTTCTACTTGAAATACCAGAGCCAGATCATGGTGAAATATGGTTCTAGGAAGGGTAATAGACCACCACCCAGAGCAGCTCCTCCTGCAGCAACCCCCAGCAGCAGTCCCCTCCTCAGCCATTCCAGTGTTTCATTATTTGGTTATCTCACCAGTTACCACGCATATGTTCTATTATTTGCTTCTACAATGATTACAGATATTGAAATAAAATAGCACAAACACAGATAGTCATTTGCTAAACAAACAATACAGTCTCACAAGGAAAACAGACTTAGCATGAGCAGTAAACTTGTCTGCCCTTGAAACTCACATTCGTTGAAATGGCAAAACTCACATTCATTGAAACAGCATGAAAACCCACATTCATAGAAATGCATCTGGCTGGTGGAGAATTACTTTTACCTTTGGGCTGTTTTCAAAACAGACTCCTTGCACACATTTTTTTAGGGCCATGCATACATGTATTTATTCTTTAATTCACTTTCCTGATTGTATTGAATTATATTCCTTGTATTATATTCCTTGTATAATACAGCACCACTTGTTTGAATATGTTTTAAATTTGTAGTTTTAAACATTCTTTTAATAAGCAATGAAACACAATTTATGAACCAAACACTATGCATTTCAGAAAATTTCAACCATAAAGGGCCATTCAAGACTTCTATCATTACAATCCAACAATATTACTCCACATGCACAATCGCTGCAGAAGTAAAATCATCTGAATTCCACATTAAAGAAATCTGTAACTAATGAAGAGGTTGCTACTGGCAAACAACTTTACATATCAATGTTATCTACAAATTCAGTGCCTGCTGCCCTTGAAAAATTAATTGCCTATATTACATTACAAATTGGTAAGTTGGTAATATTGCAATAGGAAATGACTAACAAGTTCACAGTCACTAGGCATCTCATACAAAAGCACATACTCAGGAGTGTAGAACCCCTGTCCCCCCTTATAATGCACCAAATAATCAGCAATCAAATGGACACTGCAATATCAATGCTCCGTCTACATGATGTGGGAGTGGAATCCACAGCCTTCTGCACCAAAGGCAATTATGCTACTAACACTGCTTTCAGATTCTACAACACAGTGTGCCATTTGATAAACAAAAAACAGCTAGTTGCACACTGAAAACATTTCTGCTTGTTACAGTGTGTTAAATTTGTAGTTTTGAACATTTTTCCAGTAAGTAATGAAACAAAATGTATGACCCAATAATGACAAACTTGCCCATTTCAGAACATTTTAACCATAAAAGGCCCCTCAAACAGTATCAGCCAATAAGCACAATCTCTGCAGAAGTAAACATCATCTGAATAATTCTACATTAAATAGATTTGTAATTAATGAAGATGCTATTACTGGCAAAGAACTTTACATTTCACTGTTCCATCTACAAATTCGGTGCTTGTTGCCCTTGAATAATTAATTGCCTATGTTGCATTAAAGAAAAAAATGGTATACTGGTAATATTGCAATAGAGAATGACTGAGAAACAGACAAGCTCATAGTAACTAGGCATCTTAAACAATGGACGGCAAACTAAGGAATGCAAAACCCCTATCCCCTCTTAAAATGCAACAAATAAATCGGCAACTAGGACATTACATACCATGCCTCCATACCTCTCAACCTCTTAGCACAAGAAATCTGAACAAAGCCTAAAATAATGGGGGGGGGGTCAAAGGCCCCCAAACAGGGAGAGACTATAAATATTGCTCTTATAGACTTAGAAAGTTGCTAGAATAACAGCATTTGTTTTAGCATGCATTTTCTAAAGGAAATGAAGGCTGAAAAACAAATGTATGATGATGACATTTAGTTATCCTTAGTGATTTGCCAGAAAAAACACAAATTTTATGATGAATAGGCCAAAAATATGAGGCAAAAATCTGAACATTCTGCAAAAAATCTGTACAGTTGAGAGGTATGAATATATATATATATATATATATATATATATATATATATATATATATGCAAGTGGTATGTAAGAAACATAGGAAATGTAACATAGTCAAAATATAATTACATACAAAGGTATTACTTTGTAACAACTTTCTCACAAAGTCTCATCTAGAAAGTGATTACCCAGAAAGACTTAAACAAGCTAATAAAATGGACAAAATATATTTTCCTGAACATATAGTAAGTAGCTTCTTTGCTTTCTCTCACCAACATAATTATTTGTTGATCATCTGCAATTCTCCTTTGTTAATAAGCAATATATTTCTATTCTTCTTATACTTTGTTGACAATCCATATTCCTGCTCAGTTAATAAAACAGGACAATAAGTTTTAGCCTGTTTATTATTTATGTTTTTGAATGGCTTCTTCCTTCATTCAAGCTAACTAGACAGCCAGCTTTAAAAGAAATAGTTTCTGACAATTTTTACTCAATTAAAAAAGACATTTCTTTATTTTATTTAGTTACACTTTACAAACTTCCTGACGAAGAAGTCCATAACCTGATGAATGGTCCAAACACCAACAGATGCCTGTAATACTAGAACCCAGCCCCCTCCCCCCTTGCAATAGAAAAAAAAGTCTCCTGTACTTTCCACTGGCAAACAAAATTGCATACTTAAAATGAATAAAATCAACAACTTAAGCTTCTGAAGCTGCAAGCCTTAAATCAGATGCATCCAGTGCAAAACAGAAAATCTTTACTGTTCTCTAGACAAATTCAAGTATTCCTAAGTGCAGGCATGCAACCATTTTTGCATTCTGCAAAAGGTTTTCTCTATAGACTTTTTTGTTTTTTTGTGTATTTGCCTAGTACTTCCTGATTTAGGTATAGAACTTGACATGCAACACATAAGCCATTGTGCACAAATTAATTTTAAGAAGGCAACATTTCACACAAGTACAAAGGGTAAGGGTACCAAACAGTCCAGTTTCAAATTCTGGAATAAAATTAAAAGGGTACAGATAAGAAAGGCAGCAAAGATAACTATTTCCTTTGCTTTAAATATGCAAAGGCATAGCTTTAAAGTTCAACTGAGTTTCCACAATGCCCATGATTTTGTTTATGTTTATGTTTTAATTACCCCTCGCAAAATGTTTTTGTTTCTCTTGTATATCAGTGAAGCTTACTGTCAGTTAATTGTGACGGATATTAGCTTTATACTTCATATTGTTCAGTAAAAGCATGCTGGTGCAAAATTAATTCTATTCACGTTTTTGATTAATTAAAGGAATATTTAAAATTGTCCCCGATTTTGGGTCTTTGCCCCCATTGCTTTTGATGTTGCCCGTTATTCTTCAAAATAGTTGAGCACTATGATAAACAATGGCCACAGTGCCAAATACCTATACTTGATAGGCATTGTTGGGTTAAGTGAGTCAGATGAAAACAGCGGTATAAATGAAGAAGTGCAGGAAATCCTGAGTCTCTCCAACGCATATACACCAATTTCATTTCAATAATTATGAATGAACACCTGAATCATTCGGTGCAGCCGAAAGGGTATAAAGTAACCTCCCAAATTTATGTACAGTGTAGGTACACATCCCCGATCCCCCAGTTATTGAATACAGTCTCTCACCTGTTTCAGGCACTCCTGCTGCTTTTCATTCAGGTCCCCCACATGGCCACTCATTGCGCCAGCAGTCTTTACATTGGTGTCAGTATACGTGCGTATGACGTGCATGTACTTCTCCTTAAAGGTAGCTGAACAAAGATTTTTTTTTTTTTTTTGTAGCTTTTGAAGCCTTCTGGCCACACTTCAGGTATAAAAGTGGGAGGGCACTCGGCCCTCCCCCTCATCCAGCGCCCTATGGTTTATTTATTCATTTTAATTAATGTACTTTTCTTATTATGCATTTTCATAATAAGAAAAGTAAATTAATTAAAATAAATAAATAATTGAATACAAACTGTACCCTTTACTAGGCCGGCCTGCATGGCACCCTAGGCGGTTGCCTAGTTCGCTTATGCCTAAGGCTGGCCGTGTATGTCATGTGTTTTCACAGCTTTTAATGTATTTAAGGGAGTGTTTTGAACCTTTTGTTTTATTCTGATAAAGTCTTTTGTTAAAATCTGACGAAAGTGCTTAATAAATCATTGTTTAAACCATCATGGTGGAGTTTCTGTAGTACTGTGTTCCTGGTTGGGCTCATCCTTTGTTTTTGTAAGTTTTCCTTACATCAGGCCAAAACTTGGACACCTAATTAGCATTATATTTGAATATCAAATGGCATATAACTCTTCCTAATTCAAGTAGAATTATGCAATACTAATCAGTAACACAAATGTAAAAAAAATACTGTGAGTGATAAAAATGTAAGCATATTATGAATGACATAGAGTGAAATCTGAACATTTTCATATAAGGTACTGCAAAAATTCATCTCACAAAATCAATTATTTTTGTTTCTGAAAAAGGGAGATGTAAAACGTGTCTTCTTTCTCTAAATTATCAGTGCCTCCAGTATGTTGTTTAAGTAGTCTGGTTTCCTGCTTTAGAATAATATGTGATGGGTGCTTATTTTGGGAAAAGAATTTGAAGAAATAAATCAAGCCTAAAAATGGGTACATATCTCCAAAATAGCTATATCATGCAAAGGGGTAGAGTAAGGTTGAAAATAAAAATATACCTTCAAATAAATAATACAGCTGAGAGGCTTACCTCTCTGTATGAGTTTATAGCAACATCAAAATGCTACAGTATGTTCAGCATGTTCAGTTATTTAACAATTGTGTCCACATTGACCATTTTGCTTCTTGTGCTTCCTGCATATCCAAGACAGTATTTAAGCATACAACAGCCTGCAACTTTTGCACTAGCCTACTTTCTTATAATGTCTGTTTTCATTTCAAACTATTAACTGCCCCTGTTGCAAGTCAGGCAGACAGAGTTGAGCTAAATTATTATCTCACTATTTCTTTTTCACTTGATTTATAAAATTTATTGTATTCATTTTACACAAATAATAAAAGTATACTTTGATTTAAAATGCTGCATGCAACACTGTATTAGTTTAAACAGCCTTATTCAATAAGAATAGCTCTGCATGCAATCACGTGCAGTAATATGTGTACACTGATTATTTTTACATGAAAATGAAGATCCACCCAGCCAGACGAAGGAAAACTGAATTCTTTATTACTCACACAAAATATTTAACACTTTCATCTGATATGTAAAAAACATTATACACACACACACACACACACACACACATAAAAAAAAAAAAAAAAAATATATATATATATATATATATATATATATAGGTCTACTTGAAAAAACCAACACATCAAAACACCGACAACAAGATAACCGACACCACAAAACTGACAGTTCAAAAGAACGAAACTTCACATGCCCGACAAACCACAATCCCGACAATCAACAATACCTTTTCCGAAAAACACACACACAACACAAGCACACCAAAACCTCACAAACCTACACTAAACCTTACATACACAACTATGAATGCACTAACCTTAATCCAAACCCTAACCCTGAGGTCTGTCACTATCGCACACTCACCTAACCCGTGGCCTAACTCTAACTCACTTAACCCACCCCAAACTCTAAAGTCTGTCACTATCACACACTTACCTTACATGCACCCTAACCCTAATTTACTTAACCTGCCCCTAACCCAAAAGTCTTTCACTTAACATGTCAGTGTTCTCAGTGTCAGGCTTTTAAGCTGACGAACATCTCAGTTGTCAATCTTCCTGTGTCACTGTTCTTGTCGTCGGTGTTTTGGCGTCAGTGTTTTCCGGTAGACATATATATATATATATATATATATATATATATATATATATATATATATACATATATATATATAAAATGCTAGAGGTGGCCCATGCAAAGATATCATTGAATATCATGAATTAAGATGGCAAATCAAGCTTAATACTTTAAAACATCCAGGTTTAAATGACAGTTTGTCTATTGCTCCTCCTCCTTCTTCTTCTTCATCTTTCGGCTGCTCCCGTTAGGGGACGCCACAGCAGATCAACTGTTTCCATTTCTTCCTGTCCTCTGCATCTTCTCCTCCTTCGGCCAACAGTAGCCCAATTTCCACCAGCATCCTGTTTGCCAACAGTACTGGTGGCGGTCGTTGTTAACCCGGGCCTCGACCGATCCGGTATGTATTTCTGTACTGTTGTCTGCATGTATGATTTGGCAAAATTTTATGCCGGATGCCCTTCCTGATGCAACCCTCCCCATTTATCCGGGCTTGGGACCGGCACAAAGAAATGCACTGGCTTGTGCATCCTCAGTGGCTGGGTTCAGTTTGTCTATTGCTAGTGTTTTAGAATTGTACTCTTACTTGGTTTGAGTAAGAACATTTTATATGTTTGTATCACTTTAAGTATGGTTTTAACAACAGGTTTAGCCATGTGTATAGAGTGGTGGAGAAAGCATCTTTAATTGTTTTTTGACAACATGTGACTTTTTCGAGAGTGCAGTTTAAATTAACTGTTATTTACTGTTGTTTAGATTCTGATGAAGTCTGTTTGTTATATACCAGATGAAAGCACTAAATCTTTTGTGTGAGTAATAAAGAATTCAGTTTTCCTTCATCTGGCCAGCTGCATCTTTGTTTTCATCTGTTTGTTACTTGGTTCCTGGTGGATTGATTATTTTACCTTTATGCCATTTATTAATTTTGAAGAAAAAACATGTATTCACATTTTCAACCATGATCATTGAATAACATTTTATAAGTTGATCATTAGCTTGTTAAAAAAGTTGCTAATATTTATTTTCTGATGCTTATTATATTATGGCATATTTTATAATTAAAGACATGCAGTAGGTGGATTGGACACTCTAAATTGGCCCTAGGTGTGTGTGCATGTGTGTGCCTACTGTGGAAGGTTGGGTGCCGAGCTGACAACTCAACACCGTAAAACTCCATTGCCAATCATGAGCGGATAGATAATCCGCTGTGGCAACCCCTAACTGGAAAAAGCCGAAAGAAGAAGAAGAAGATAGTTGGTCATTATTACGTCTGTTTTGATTTTGTTTCAGAATTACTGTATTGTAAAACCTCCCGCATGCTTCTATATGACTATCATATTGTATGAGCAAAATGTCCAAAGTTTCCGGAGAAACAGTGGAAGTATTTATGTGATTCTGCATTTTTGAGGTCAGTAAGTATTTTCTCTTATGGAACACATATAAAGAATTATATTTGCAAAAATAAATTAAATGTTTATTGAAGTTAAAATTATCTTTTATTTTGTGAAGTTTTGTGCTTGGAAATAATGAAGTATAATTCTCAATGAAAAATATTACAGCTGCCGCCATTATGGATTCTCCTTCTGCAGGGCAGTTTATTAACAATGCATTGTTCTGCAGAGACTATAGATACTACTGAATTGAGGAACAGAACCAAAGACTCTAAGTTAGTTAAGTTGCATGACATATTAATAATAGACAGCATAGGTTGCAACATAAGAAATGATCACATAACAGACAGGCTGTTATGAAAAACAGACCTGTCCTTATCAAAATTTGTGAATATGTGTATAACATGAGAAATTATGAATGCACACAACTGAAATAACTAAGAAAATGCTTATTTGTAAGATAACAGATAAGTTAAAGGGACAACAATGAAAAAATAAGAATATTTTTCAACAATGACAGATATAAAATAAAATTACATCTGAAAATGGACCATAACAGCAATGAAAACAAACACCATGAGGTAAACAGAATTCAAGCCTCTAATGGTAGTTGTGGTTATAATCATGGAAATTTTTGCCCTGCTTTTAATCAAATTTGTAGAATCTGCATTAGGATGAACATTTTTTTCAAATGTGTAAAAATTGTTTTCAAAAGAATGTGAATGTTAAGCAGAACTATGAACATTTGCTATTTCCTGGCACTTTTATAATGACACCAGTTGATGCAGTGAAGTTGAAAAATGTATCAGAGACACAAGACTGCAAGTAAGGCTCAACATATATTGTGAATTATACAATGAAAATGTTAAATGTAACTAGACAAAGGTGCAGACTGTAACAATTGGTTTGAAGATACAGTTGAAGCATTGACGTTGGAAGTATTGACAAAAGAGCTGCACCTACTTTGTTTATATATCAAGAATTCCAAATAAGGCCATTGGGTTAAATGCAGCTAATGTAAATATAAAATATTAAAAATTCTGTTCGAATTTGCAGCATTTACAAACATTAATTAAATTAATAATCTAGGTTGTTTGGTCTGTAAGATGTTATGAAATATAACATAAATTTCTGGTATAGAGCTAAAGAGACAATGTGCTCTTATGCACATTCCCAGGACAGGGGTTTCTTGTATGCTGCACATAGGCACAGCAGTGATATCAGCCACAACTATGCTGATTTACATGTATAGGAAGTTCACCAGCATGATATCACATGCAGATAAATCCTCATGCTATGTCTGTCATATGTGATCCCAGGAGAATACCAGTAGCTCACAGCAATTAAAGTGAGCAAAATGGACATATATGATTGATGTTGAAAAGTAGCACAATATTTGCAGCTGTATTAATATGCAGGATCAGAATAATGCAATTAATGGAGGCCATTACACATTATCTACAGTTATAGATGTGATCTCAGTTATGTTAAATGCTAAGATCACTACACTATTACAGGCAGACCAGAGTTTCTGTCAGATACAGCTGTATGAAGAAAGCTTCAGATTGTGTACATTTAATGCACCATTAGGAAGGTAGAATTTCATTAGATTTCTGTTTATTACATCAGTGCCATGTGTATTCCAAAGAGCTGCTGCATAGGTAGTACAATCTTTGAAAGTTTTTTAAACATAAATTATATATTAACTTCAGGACAGAAAGGTTATGAGCAAAAATTATAAATTAGGAAAGCAATTCAGTTAGAAATTTCTGCAAGGGATAAATACGCAGTCTCCTGGATTAGATGTTCCAAGCTGACCTAATGATAGTTCTCATACAACTGAGGAAACAAATCCCTGTAAGCATTCTTTAATCACAACTGGGAGTAGAATGTATAAAAATGAGCAAGAGCTATAAGGTATTTATCAAAAAAAGCATGTACCATAGAATGAGCAGTGTAGGCATGTGATGTATACAAAGCATGCCATAACAACAATCCACAGGAGCAAATGCTACCATTATCCACAAGCAGGTCATCTTTGGAGAAGAGTAGACACTAGTTTTAGTTTAAAGACTCCGTTAATCTCATAATTATAGATTATAATTCTGAATTCCATAAAATAACCAAACTGGCAGACACAACATGTTGAAGTATGATTTGACCCTTAAAGGCTTCATTTTTTGAGGCATTAGATCCCTGATTCTATCATATCTAACAATTTATTTATTTATTTATTTTCAGTTTGATTACTGGGGAAGTCCACTGGGCCACGAATAACCCATTTTCAGTGGAGGCCCGGGGAGACAAGCTCCAATGGCAGTACAATCGAAGTTGCAAATGCACAAGATAATAATACAATAGAAAATGTACAAACAGCAAGTATACATAGTAAGAACAGTGCAAAATAAAAACATTTTTTTTTAGGTACTAACATAATTTGCAGTATTTACATCTTTACAGTCAACTGAGAGTCAGCTAAATCCATTTTGGTGGAATTTAGAGATGAAATCAAAGAGCAGATTGGTGCAGGGGTAGAGAGGGGCTTAGTGTAGAAAATCCCTTGAATTTATAGAGGGTGAAAGCAAGAGCATTTCCATTTGGATGATAGGTGCAAGAAGAGTTGGGTCTTGAAGGATTCTGTGTTAGGTATAGTCCTAAGTGAAGGAGGGAGAGAGTTCCATTTTCTACCTAGAGAGAAGGATAGTAGTAGCTGGCCAGTGGGAAGTTTAGGTCTGTGAATGGAGATTAGGTTTTTGTGTTCTGATCTCAATGATCGGTTAGGGATGTAAGGGGGAAGGATGTTGGATAAGGCTGGGCATTTTTCAGGGAAGAATATTAATTTGTGAGCGGTCGTTAGTTGAAGATAGTCAAGGTGGTTAGGGAGTTCTAACCAGTTCAGAGATTGAAGGGTTAGGCAGTGGTGGGTTGAGGTTTTGAATTTACTGGCAAATTTAGAGATCTTATTATAGCAAGTTTCAAGTTTAGAGGTGAGGGAAGCAGACAGATTAGTTAGAAGAGGGGCTCCATAAAGTAGAGAGGGAATGAGGTAGGTGATAGCTAAGGTGTGCCTAGAGGAGTTTGAAAGAAATAGATTATTCATGTAGAGCATACCTAACTTTTTGTGGGTTTTTTTATGTTTTGTTGTATGTGGAGATCAAAAGAACAATGGTCCATGAGAGAAAAGTCAGGAACTCAGAGTTGGAATTCAGACATTATATGCAGCCCACAAGAGTATCGGCAGTCCACTGAGAAATAGAAAATTATCCAAACTATGAAGAATGTCATGAGAAAGGGCAGTGGCAATGGCAATTGTCATCTCACAGTTTTCAAATGCATAGTTAGTCCAAAACAAGGACTCAGAAACAATCCTCAATGGGCATGAGGTTAAAATTAAAAATAAATTGTTACTTCAACTCAGTAAGTATAAGGAAAGGTAAATTCTGGATAATAAATTAGCAGTGATAGCAGCATTGTCATTTGTTTGCTTATTTTTTGTTTTATTTTTATAGCCAGTTTATTAAACTAAATGTAAAGGAAATCTTTGCAATAGTATACAAACAATTGTAGCCCATTCCTACAATAGTAATCTCAATGATTCTCCATCATATGACATCATCATTATAGCCATCATGGGAGAACCATAATGATTTATAATGCATTATATAAAATCTTTCAATAGATCAAGGATTGTAACGAAACAATGTTAGCCAGGAAAAAAACATAAATCATAACATTTATTCAGTAGTAAACTGACCTTCATAAAAATAGATTTTTAATAAAAAAATACAATAGTTCACAGCTAACCTGTCTAAACCATCAGAACCTGATTGCTAAACATAAATAACACTAAGTTAATTCACTATCCCTAAATCACTTCTAGGATCCATTGTACTTATTTGCTTATCTTCTACCAGAACTATTTAAAAGTCCTAACATATGGCCATTTTCTGTAAAAAAAAGCACCCTCCTAATTGGAGCTGTCATTTCAACGTGGAACAATACTGAATGTACCAGGTCTATATCACTTTGTCAAAAGCTGCACTGAGCAAATCACTATTTATCAATCTCATTTCAGCTAAAGCTCAATTAAGTAAATGAAGTGGGGTCCCTATACAGGATTAAGCCCTTCCTTGCCCCAGCTGCAAGATCTACCATTGCCAACTCCCATCTTATCTCTAAACTTCTATATGCTTCCCCCATATATACCAACCTGTCTAAAAATAATCTTCTCAAATTGGCCAACTCGTATAATCACATCGCCAGATTTGCTACTGGTAATCCATTCTGAATCCATCACTGTCTGAATCTAAAGCAGCTAGGCTGGCTTGAACTACAAAACCTCCTACATCTTTCACAACTTACCATAGCCTATACGATCCTAAATCACGCAAACAACACCCCTATACTTTCAAATCTCATAATCCCCTATAAAAATCTTAATTCATTACAATCTTCTAATAAAATACTAGTCAGCATAAGTAAGGAAGTGCTTAATTAACTTGACATATATCCAGCTAGACTAGCCCGGTCAACAAATATAAAATAAATAAAATAAAATAAATATTATCATTTCAGTGAAAAATTTCCAAGGGAAAAAAACTAGTGGATAGCTACCAACTGTAATAAACACAACAAAGTTTGAAACACTACAAAGTGGAGGGCTTTGCCCACTATACCCCACACCCCCCCTAACTAAATATACCAACTCCAAGATCACACTACAGTGGGGAATAGGACAAATTCACAATGATGGCCAACCATGTCCTTTCCCTGAGAAAAAAATTCACTGAAACAATTGTTTGCTTAAATGACCTTTCCCTGAATTGAGTTCAATAAATAGTGGTCCGCTCAATTCAGCTTTAGACCAAGTGATACAGATGCAAATGTATCTACTAATGTGTTGCAGTTTTTAACAGCTGTAAAGAGACCTATCGTATAGATCTCTGATTGAGGCATCCTCTTTAAAATAGTGTAAAACCTTACAATAATCAAGCTCTAATTGTTTAGGGGTGATGTGACAATCTGCATGTTGGCTGCAGTAAACCATATTGTTGAATCATTACTAATGTTTGCACTTAGTACCTATACCACTAGTGGAGAATGTTTCATCCAAACTTCATTCACTGTAATGCAGTCATAGAAATATTTATTTCAAGATTGTAAATTGGCCCAACAATCTCTGCAGACTGTGCATTCCACACTGTTGGTTTGTTCTAAGGACGCAATTGCCTTTATATAAAAGGAACATATGGGCTTCTAATAAACATGGGTTAAATCACCAATAGTAAAAGTATGAACATTGATGTCAGACTGGGACTCAGTTTCTACTGCAGAGAAGTCATTTATAAAGCCTTCAGTATTGCTTGTAGTAAAGTAGCATGTATTTTTAATTATGAAGGATAAGATTTTGCATATGTCTTTAAGTGATCTGTGGTTACTTACCTATTTTAGCAAAATGTCCAAGAAAGAAGAGTCTATATCTACAAAATATAGAAACCTAGACCAAACAGCTGCATTACTGAGCCATCAATAACTCCATAAATCAATATTTCTCTGTCAGAATATGTCTGACTGACCTTTTGTTAAGAACTGCCAGTATGATGGTTTGGGAATTGTTTTTTATGTTATTAACTCTTTGTATAGATTTGAAATGGAGTTTTTCTTTTCACGACTATTATATATAAATTCATATAGAAAACTTAATAGATCTGGAATATCTTTAAATGAGGAATTATTAACTAATCTGCATAAATCTTGAGTGTACATCAGAATGTCTGTAAGGTTAACCAGTCTTTTGTTGGAATATTGTAAGTAGGAGCCATTGTTTCTAATGTGTTTATATAGTGCATTTGTAACTCTTTCTCTTTTAATCTCAGACAGGTAGTTGCAGATATGATCTTTTAACCTCTGGTTCATTTTGCCCACATAAAATGCTTGACATACAACACATCTAGCCAGATAGACAACATTTGTAGTTTCACAATTACCATATGCATTAAGTCTAAAGGTCTTGTTAGAAATTTGATGAGTAAAAATATTTATCTTAACAAATGAAACTACAGAAAGTACATATGCCACATTCAGAGGTACCGTTCTTAATTGGTCATGTCTTCCTAAATATATGTGTCTGCTCTTTATAACTTAACAACTGCTTCAAACTTTGATTATTCTTATAACCTAAGCATGGTCTCTCATTGGCTGACATCTGCAATTCTGGTATATCATGCAGGATGTGCCAGTATTTCTCAATGATTTTCTTAACATTGGCAGTATTTTGATTACATATTAACATGCATCTAGCTTTACCCTGTGAACATTTATTCATTAGTACCTCATGGCTAGTTTCTGAGAATGGTGGCTTAACATTATCACAAATCTCTAGTACCTTCCACTTATTATAACCTCTATTAACAAACTCTGCAGCAGTGTTATGTAATTGCATCTTCTCATCAATTGAGTTCAGCCTTGCAGCTCTGTAAAGCTGATTCCTAACTATGTTGTCAAGCTTAAACTGTAAGTGTATACTGTCACGATGTAAATATGCATTTCTCTTCGCTGGTTTTCTATATAAACGAGTATTTAAAATATTGTTTATGTCTCTAAGCACAGTTATGCCCAAAAAGTCAATAATTTCAGTTGATATTGTTTCTTTAAAACATAGAAAGGAACATGTGGAGGATAAATATTCATAAAATTTATTAAAACTACCACACTATATATCCTGACCATTGAGGCGGTGGCAGCTTATTAATCTCAGTTGCTCATTCAAGTACATGGATCTTATGAATGCCCTTTTCCTACCAAATAAGCAAGATTTGTGCATGGACATTGCTCTAAAATATGCTGAACTGATCTCTATGGTTGAACTAAATGTGTACTCTAATTTACTGCATGAAATGCAGGAACGTTTACAGGCATATGAGTAATGGCTTGTAGAAACAAAAAAGGAAGCTGCTAAGGGACATAAATGATTTTAAAAGGGGCAATGTATTTGTGTGGCCTCAGGGAAGGAATAGAGCTCCTAAAAGAATACTGTGATTGAATATGATCTAAATCCTGATAATTTATCTCATCTGGTCACTTTAAATCAAAGAACCTCCTTTTCTAATACTGCACCATTCAGGAAGCAGTATTAACCTCCTCAGCCAATCAGGCTGAGCATAGCAGCCAGTGCCCTCCCAATGAGGTTTTAACAGCAGCCCAGGATAATGATGATATCATCAGCAATGGCCCAAAGAAATATGAGCTAGCTGATACATGAGCTGATGAGAAGGAGCAGGAACAAACTACCATGAATGATAATTCTGTGAGAGCCCTGGATCTTTTTTATTGGAGGAACCACTCCCCAACGGAAGAAACAAATCCTCAAAAGGAATATTCAGCAAGACAATTGAAGCAGTCATTTTGGAGGCATGTAACCAGAAGCCAAACAACAAGGAGATGAACAGCCTAGTGTTTAATCTATCTAAACGCATCCTGGATGCAGACGAATTATCTGTGCTACCAAAGGGTCTGTGTTTTATACCTTCAGCAGTGGCAGGCAGAGGTAAAGTATTTTACAAGGACATTAAATTTAAAAGAAATTTATGGTAATAGCGCAATGAACTGTGTTAACAAATGTAAGATGTCAAGTCTATTTATTCCACAAAGTAATAATTTAATTGAAGTCGTAGAAAGGGCTGTGGAAAAATACAATTATAAGTAATACAATAATCAAAATCTTCAGAAGTTTTTTAATTTAACTAGAAGTGAGCAAAGTGCCAGTATTAAACTAATTAGTAATGAAGAAATTGTTATAGAAATGCTGATAAAGATGGAGGGGTAGTAGTTTTTATATTGAATTCATGAATATGTTTTTAAATAGTTTTGACTATATTAAAATTACAAGGTATGAGTGTAATGTCATTATAACTAAAGTGTTAAACAGTATAAAGAGAATTTTTGAGCAAAACAGAATAGATAAGGATACATTTGATTTTTTTAATAGTGAACAATCCCATCATTCCATTTATTTATGGGCTTCCTAACCTGCATAAATCTATGACTATGCCTTCACTTGGGCCTTTAGTATCTGCCAGACGGCGAGTAACTGAACCCATGTCTAACTTTTTAGAAAGCCAAATAAGAGTGGGCTTTGATAAAACTGGGGCGATTATTAAGCATACAAATGATTTTTTTGAAGCAACTGTACGATTGGTCTAAGAATGTGAATTTTACTGACTATAATTTTATAACTTTAGATGTGGATTCACTATTCACTGTAATACCCAACACTGGAGATTCTAACATGAAAGAATACTTTTTAGATTTTACTGAATGCCCTCAACAGTGTATTAATCTGCTATGTGACTTATTACATATGGTTTTGTCGAATAATGTGTTTTTATTTCAAAAACAACTTTATGCCTAAAAGAGAGGAGTAGCAATGGGCGCCCCCATTGCTAACAGTTATCCAAACATTGTTATGTTTATATGTGAACGGAAATTTATTCTATCCACAGATAATTGTTTAGCAAGGAATGCTAGTTTTTACTTTAGATTTGTGGATGATTTGTTTTTAATATGGGGAGGTAGTGTTGATAGTTTTAATATGTTTTATGAATATTTATTCTCAACATTTTTGTTTCTATGTTTAAAAAAAAAAACAATATCAACTAAGAGTATTGATTTTTTGAACATAACAGTGTTTAGAGACATCAACAATATTTTAAATACTAATTTATATAGAAAATCAGCTAAGAGAAATCCATACTTACATCATGACAGTTTGCATCCACAGTTTATATTTGACTACATTGTTAGGAATCAACTTTATAGAGTTGCAAGGCTGAACACAATTGATGAGAAATTTGTGAGGATGTTAAGAATTGTAGATCTACCACAGCTAAGCCACTATTATCAGAAGCTAGCCAATAGGTACTAATGAATAAATGTTCACAGGGTAAAGTTAAATGCATGTTAACATATAATCAAAATACTGCCAATGTTAAGAAAATCATTGAGAAATACTGGCACATCCTACATGATATTCCAAAATTACAGATGACAGCTGATGAGAGACCATGCTTCAGTTGGAAGAATAATCAATGTTTGAAGCAGTTGTTATGTTATAAAGAGCAGACATATATATCTAGGAAGACACGACCAATTAAGAACGGTACATCTGAGTGTGGCAGATGTACTTTCTGTAGTTTCATTTGCCATGATTAATATTTTTACTCATCCAATTTCTAACAAGTAAATGTTCAAAACTGAGGAATAACCAGCTTTCAAAGCAACAATCAATAAACAAGAATAAAGTCCAAGGCTGTAAGAAGCACCTCACTGAAATGAAAGACAATAAAAACGCTCTTTATTTTCCACAGTTTCACACAAAAGACATTAACGTTCACAATGGCATATACATTTTCGTCTGTAAAAAGACTTCATTAGGTAAGCTTCCTGTGTTCCCTCCATCAATTTAGACAAGCAGCAATTAAAAAAACACCAATAAAATGCTTGGAGTGAAAACAAATATTGCTAGTTGCTTAGTACTGCTATTTAAAACCTTGTTCTCACACTGAAACAGTAGCCAAAACCACTTTTTAAAAGTTTACTTATACATTAAAATATCAGTAAAAACATTAAAAAGTGCATCATAACCATTGAATTTATGGGGTCTATATAAGAACCTCAAAAGCCCATTTAAGCGAATATGTAAACGTCAACACATATTGCTTGAACCGCGAGTACACCGAACTCCCGAAACCGCAAAATTCAAAATTTCGAACTGGCACAGTTGGCCAACCCCACCGCTCGCTACATACTACCCACCCAAACAAAATAAATAAACCACATATATAAACTAACCGAAACCCTACTTCTAACCCTACACTAAACCTTACATACATTACTATCTATACACTTACCTTAACCCGCACCCTAACCTTAAGGTCCGTAACTATAGCACACTTACCTTACGGAGCTATACCACAGAAGGGCCAACTATGCCGATTCGAGATTTTGAATTTTGGGGTTTAGGGCATTTGGTGTACTTGCGGTTCGCGCAATATGTGTCAATGTTTATGTATTCGCTTAAACAGGCTTTCGTGGTTCTAATATAGACCTGAATTTATGTATATATAAAAGATGGTTAAATATATGTACAAGAATATATAAAATATATACTTATTTAATTTCCTTAAAACCATAATAAAATGTCTCCTTTGAGTGGCTAAAATAGAAAGTGTACCCTTAATTCCAAAAATTAAGGAAAAAGTTGAGTAGGCTCACATTAAGTGTGATAATCTTTCCAGAACGATTCTAAACTATGGAAAAAAGCACACCGTGAAATTATTAAAAACTCTAAAAAAAATAGGAAGATAGGAACAAAGGGGGTCTATAGCTTAGCAGCCCTTAGTTTTAATAATGGGGCAATAGAAATATTCTCATTTAAACCAAGGTCACCTGCCAAAATAACTCACGATATTCAAGCCTGGTTTCCCATGGACCCCCTCTAGCACCAATAAGAACAGTCTCAAGAACAAAGAAAGAAAAACTTGCATGTTCACACCTCAAACTATGTTTATACAAAGCACTCTTGTCATTCCTTGTCCTAATGTCATACAGATGCTCACAAATACATTTTTTTTAATTTTCATTCAGTCTTGCCCACGTAAAAGGCTCTGCAGAGCCCACAGGTCACTAAGTATACCAAACCACTAGTGTTACAATAACAATAACTAGTTCCATAGATCACTTTATTCCTACTAGGAACTGGTATATTATCAGTCTTTGTAATGTAGGCAAATTGTGAGCATGCTCCACACCTACATGTTGCTTTCTTATTAACATTATTCCTCTCATGTCTGACTTACAACCTTCAAAAAGTTCTTTCCGGTTCTTCCGCTTTTTAAAAATAATTTTCATGGGTTCCTTAGCCAAACCTTTCAAATCAGTAAGGTTGGTGAATCTGTTCCATTCTCTCCTCAGAATCTCTTCTAATTTCCGAGAATCTGTGCCTTATTGTATTGGTCTCCAGCCAGACCGATGCACTGGTTCCCAGTAACCAAAGTGCCCTTACCTAACAGAGGGATGTATTTTTCTGCACATGAACTCTTGATTTCAGATTTAGTGTCTTTCAATAAATCAGCAGGGTAGCCCCTTTCACTAAACAAACCTTCCAAAAATTCACATTACTCATGGTAATGTCACATCTCTGTTTGCGAATAAATTTAAAGCTCCTGGACAACAAATCAAAATGTTCCACAGTGAGATCAATACTACTGTAGTTGAAAAAAATTAAGTTTTTTTTAAGTGTACTTGTTACCAGTCTGTACAAATTTTATTTTTAAAAATACATTTTAAATTTATTCCCAGCCAGAGATGTGACCTTACCAAGCTTATTCTGGATTTAAAATTGTTAACTAGGAAGGTAAATCTATGGCTTTTGTTTCAAGATGAAGACAGAAACCATACTCTAGCTGCGATTAGATGCAAAAGTGAATTTAACCCCCACTTCATCCCAGATAAAAAATGTTGAGCCTTTGGTGGAGAATGAAATTCAAAAATTAAATTTTCACACCAAAGGTTTCAGACCAAACTTGAATCAAGGTGAAAGGAAAATCCTACAAGCTCTTAGGAAAGACAGAAATGTCAGAGTTATGAAACCTGACAAGGTGTGGGGGGGGGGGGGTCAATTCTGATGGACAATGTTATTTATGAAGGAAAGATGACCCAAGTCCTGGGGGACACTGGTACATATTCCAGGGTTTCCAGGAATTAAATTAATGTGGCATATAGAAAAATTGACCTTGCTATTTATGACCTCCTTTTGAAAGGCTTGATTGACCATGACACCTTTAAATATTTGTCCATGGCCAGACCCAGGATACCTACCATTTTGGTATCCCCAAGGTCCACAAAGACCAGGGGGATCCTCCCCTTAGGCCTATTGTGTCGGCTGAGGGCTCAAGGATGGCGCCCCTAGCCAAATTTGTGGATACTAAACTAAAGAGTTTGTGGGGTACTGAGAATGAAATTTTAAAAGATTCCTGGGAGTTTTTGAATGGAATTGATGTTAACCAGCCTTTTGATAACATCATTTTTGTAACCATGGACATTAAAGATCTTGTTTAGACTGGCTAGAAGCAGCCCTTGTGGAAAAAAATAATATTTCTACTGACAACTTCACATGGTACTACAACTAATGGAATTAATGTAAAAAAAAATGTTCATGTATTTCGGTGGTGAGTTTTTCCACCAGATTAAGGGGGTGGCCATGGGGGTCAATTATGCCCCCACTTATGCAAATATTGTACTTCCCTGGTAGGAAAAGAACTATATTCTAAATTCCACCTTCAGTCCCAGTTGGTCACACTATAAGCAATTTTTGGATGACATTTGTATTTTTTGGAGGGACACAGAGAGCAAACTACATGGGTTTTTACATTATCTAGAAACTACTACTACATTTCTTCACTTTACCAGTACCATTACTTACAACAAGATGGATTTTTTGGATGTAAGCATAATAAAGAAATCCCAGTGTATTAAGTCCAAAGTGTTTCACAAAGAAACCTTTTCTAACTCCTATTTGCATTTTGGTAGCACCCACCCTCATCATCAGAACAACAGTATATTTAAAGGGCAACTAATTAGAGCTAGCAGGATGACCTCTGTGGATGAGGATTTTGATGAGGAATGTGAAATTTTGAAAGGTTTGTTTAGTGAAAGGGCTACCCTTCTGATTTATTGAAAGGCACTAAATCTGAAATCAAGAGTTCACATGAAGAAAAATACTTTCCTCTGTTAGGTAAGGGTACTTTGGTTAATGGGAACCAGTGCATCGATCTGGCTGGAGATCAATACAATAAGGCACTTATTATTGAATATAATTCAGACTCTCAGAAATTCGAAGAGATTCTGAGGAGAGACTGGAACAGATTCACCAACCTTACTGACTTGAAAGGTTTGGCTAAGGAACCCATGAAAATTATTTTTAAAAAGGGGAAGAACCGGAAAGAACTTTTTGAAGGTTGTAAGTCAGGCATGAGAGGAATTAATGTTAATAAGAAAGGAACATAGAGGTGTGGAGCATGTTCACAATGTGCCTACATTACAAACACTGATAATATACCAATTCCTAGTAGGAATAAGGTGGTCTATGGAACATTCACACATGTCTCGACGGTCTAGCTGAGAATCGAACCGGACAGCGTTTTACTGTGAGGTGACAACGCTACCGCAGCACCACCACCGCGGGTCAGTGGAATCATATATATATATATATATATATATATATATATATATATATATATATACTTGCTAAATATGCAATTTTTCCCAAAAGGATTTAATTTATTAAATCATTTATTAAATATACTTTATTCTTATACACCAGCTTATATGTTTTCCAAAAATACATTTATTTCTTACTTTTTGTATAACCATCTTGCATTGTGCCTGTCTATGTACACTAGTTCCAAACTTTATTCACAAACTGTCTGTAACCTCTTTATTAAACTAACAACCTTCTATGCTGTCTCCTTTTCAAATCCCTTTACTTTTATATTGATTTATACATAATCCAATCACTTTTGGATACTGGTTTAATTGTTTAATCCCTTCTTCCATTCACTATTTATTCTTAGTAATTAAAATTATATCATCTGCATAGGTAAGAATAACTGATAACTGGACTTCTCTTGTCTTATATCCTGCTAGTCTTAACTCTCTATTCATCATATTAACTACTGCATTCATAATCAATGCAAATAAAAAACTACTTTCTGAACATCCTTGCCTTAGCCCACATTTTATTTTTATTTCTTCACGTAACCATCCATTTAATATTATTCTCACATTATCATTTTCATACACCAAAGCAAATATTTTTATTATTTTGTCACTTATATTATATTCTTTCAATATAGGTTCATAGGTTGGTACTAGGCTATCAGCCCTAGGGCCTATACAAGCCTAGCCATAACAAATCCCTGGCTATTTCTTCCACACTATTTACTTCCCTGGACCCCTGTCTAGCAGGGCGACTGACGTGATCCCCGGGGAGAATTTCCTTTCTCCCATCCAATCGTCAAGGTTCCTTTTGAAGAGGACCAAAGAGGCACTCTGCTTGACATGTATGGGCAATCAATTTCAGAATCTGGGGAGTCTCTGGATCAGGAACCTATCCTTCCAGCATGTTTTGTTTATTGTGATGACAAGGTTTAGATCCCTGGAGCATGTGGCTCTGAGGGATTGGGATTTCTTTAAGTGTAACATGTCCAACAGCTCTGGGTTTGACATGGCCTTGTATGTTAAGCAAAGATCGCCTCTGAGTAGACGATATGCGACAGAGTATAGCTGGAGTTTTTTAAGGCGGTCAGCGTACGGCATCTGCTTCAGGCCTGTGATTCTTTTAGTGAGGTATTTCTGTGGCCTTTCCAGTTGTTGCAGTTGTCTTGAGAGGTACATACCAAACGGGGCATTGTATTCTATAATGGGTCTAATGAGGGATGAGTACAGTGGGACAATGACCTCCTTTTTTCTGGATGAAAAGCCCTTAGTGATGAGGTGTGCCACATAGAATGATTTCCTGACTGTTGTGGTGATGTGGTTATCGAAGGTGAGACCACTGTCCACCTGTGTCCCTAAGTCTCTTATCAAACTTTTGGTATTTAGTGTATTGCCACCTATATGGTAATTCACGGGTACATGTTTTTTCCCAAAGGGGATAACTATACATTTCTTGGCATTGAGCTTGAGCCCATGGCTCTGGCACCAAGCATCTGTTTCTGTAAGGCCCTTTTGTAGAGTATCCACATCATTTGGGGATTCAATAATGGCTCCCAGTTTGCAGTCATCTGCAAACTTTGTTATCAAGAGTCCCTTAGTGTTGGCCTGTACTTCAGAAAAGTAGATGCCAAACAAGAGCGGTCCCAGGACTGAACCCTGAGGTACTCCACTTGTCACTTGTCTGGAGCTGGATTTGGAGTTGGCTACTTTTACAGTGTTGGTTCTATCAGTAAGCCAGTTAGCAACCCATTGGGTGACGTAGGGATTAATGCCCAGCTTAGTAAGTTTATCTATGGTTCCAGAGTGGGGGATGGTGTCAAAGGCCTTGGCAAGGTCTAGATAGGCTGTGTGGGCCACCTTACCCTTGTCCATGGCTCGGGAGACTGATTCGAAGAAGTCAATCAAGTTCAGGAGACAAGATCGACCCATCACGAACCCAAACTGGGTGGGGTCCAGTGTTTGAAGGTTGCCAATGTCTTTGTTTATAAGTTCCATGATAATACGCTCCATGGCCTTGCAGATAAGGCTTGTCAGACTGATGGGACGGTAGTCTCCGGGATCCAGGTTGGATCCCCCCTTGTGGAGTGGGATAACTGTAGCTGTGCGCCACTCAGTGGGCATGAAACCTGAGGTGAGGCTATGATTAAACATGACACTTAGGTGAGGTGCCAGTTCATATTGTAGTTCATGTAGTACACAGCCCGGGATGTCATCTGGTCCCATGGATGCTGTATTCTTAGCTTTGGAGAGTGCATTTTTTACCTGTGTGGCCATTATTACCGGAATTTGGCAATCTTCCGGTATTGAGATGGGCCATTTAGGGGGTGAGAGGGGGGTGAAGTTGGCACTGAATCAATCTGCCAGGATATTGGCAATATCCTTGGGATCAGTATATTTAATGCATTCTGTTTTAGCTCAGAGAAGATCTGAGCACTGCCATTTAGATTCTTGACATAGTTATAGAATGCCTTGTTGTTGTCTTTGGAATCTTTGGCAATTTTATTTTCGTAACTAGCTTTGGAGGATTTTATGAGGGATCTCAGTTTCTTACTGAGGCTGGTAAGGAAGTTTTTTGCATCCTGGGATTTTCCTCTTTTCTGCAACAGTTTCTTCATTTTGTTGTAAAGTTTGTTTATGGCAGGGGACCACCAGATTGGCTTCTTTTTTTTGGATGAGAGCATCTTGGTTCTATTTGGGATGGCATGATTTATGCATGAGTGGATGTGCTCATACAGTGCCTTAGTGTAGGATTCAGCAGTTGAACTTTCAGCTCCCGTCTGCATGGGTGTCATGAAGTTTGTCACTTCTGACTTGAGTAGCATGAAGTTGGCTTTGGATAAGTTTTTTATGGAGGTTTCCTTACTGGGGGGTGGGATGTGGATGTTAAGGGTGATTAGCTTATGGTCAGACGTGACTAACGAGGGGGTGACCATAGGTGTGGAGCATCGATTTCCCATGTTGGTAATGACCAGGTCTAGGATATTGGAGCCCCTGGTGGGACTATGGATTAGTTGATCCAGGGTGTTGGAATTTATGAATTCCAAGAACCGTTGGGAAAGGTGTTGGTACATGAGTAGCTTTCCCAGTTAATGGCAGGGTAGTTAAAATCACCCAGTATTAGGGTGTTTGGTTCTATCTTAATATTTTTCAGTATGTCTAGAAAGGTGTAGTGAGAATCTTGGAGTACGGTGGGGGATCTGTAGCAAGCTACAATTTTGATTGCAGTCTTACCTAGTGTTAGTTGCACCTGGAGAATTTCAGACGCATTGTGTTGGGCAACTAGCCTGGTGGTGTGAATATCCTTGGTGAATATTGACACTCCTCCACCTTTAGTGTTTCGGTCCTGCTTTGGTGGCCGAAAAGTGTGGTAAGAGTTGTAGCCTGGTATTGCAGGGGTGCTCTCTGGAGCCTTGAACCAGGTCTCAGTTACTGCACAGATATCGATGTTCTCCATTTTTAGGAGTGCCTCGAGAGAGTGCATTTTGAGGTTTAGACTTCTAGCATTGAGTAGCATTACCTTCAGATTTTGCATGCTTATACCTGTTATGGTGGTGATTTTGTTCTTTGAACTTTGCCTAAAAAAGGCACTATAGGGGTGGCAAGAGCCTTAGCCAGTAACCTGAATCCCAGAGGCGACAGGTGCAGACCATCTCTGGCAAAGCATCGTGGTCTGTCAATCATGTCGTCCCAGGCAGACAGATACTGGATCCCCTTTGAATGACACCAGAAGCTTAGCCAATTGTTGAAGTCAATCATTTTGTCCTTATATTGTGGTATAATTCTGGGAGAAGGCAGGATGCTACTCAGGGCTAGGGTCATACCTGCCTGGGCCATATGATCCGAGAGCTCTTCCATGTCTCTTTTCATGTAGTCCAGGGAGGTATGTCTCAAGTCATTCACTCCAACATGGACAATGACAGAGTCATATTTGTACTTGTTGTGGAGTGACTTGAGTGCATGTGTTATGTGGCGGATCCTGGCACCCGACAGGCAGCTGACTGTAATTTTCTCCTTGCTCAACCTGGTGAGAGGGACATCAGTGTGCCGGACTATAGCATCACCTATAACTAAAGTGTTAGGTACATTGTTTTGCCTTAGGGGCTGTTGCTGGGTGGCACACAGGTGTTTTGAACTATGTGACACTTTGGTTGTGATTGGTGTTTGTTTGCATTTCAGCTTCAGAGGTCCTTGTTGCTTGGGCAGGTTACAGTTAAGGGCCTCTGCATATGTGGATTTAGTGTTGCTATATGTTGGTGTTGGTGGTGTGGGTTTAGAAGGGCTATGTGTTGCTTGAGGTGTAGTGTGGGTGTTAACCTTCTCTTCTTGACTGTCTAGCACAATCTTGGGTGGAGAGAGCTTTGCTTCCATTTTGGCTATGTCAATGCATCTCTCACAGGTTGTAGTGTTGGGTTGTAGGAGGAGAGGGTTGTCTGTGTACATGAGGCAATTGCTGCATTGCCCCAGTATGCCCAGATTCACCAGGTGGACAGGAGAAATCACCGGAAGCTGACCCTTGGACATGCCTGGTTTGATGCTTTTTTTTTTTTTTTTTTGTAAAGTACAGGAGCTGTTTTCCCTTACCTTAGCAAGGTACTTTGCAATTATAGGCTGTTTAGTGCCTACTATTAATTTCTCCTTATTAACAAGGAGAGTTGAGTGCTTGTATCAGTTTAAGGCTTCCTAGTGCTTTCCAGCAGGTATTAGAGAAAATGCTAGTCAAAGGGATGCTTAAAAGTAAGATGAAAAAAATGCACACTGCAGTGTGTACTAGAGAAGGTAGACATGAAAGTAGGTAACGTAAGTTTTACCTGTTTAAAAAGTTAAGGTTTAGTGGAGAGTTACTATTTTTAAAACAGCAAGATGGGTTGAAAGGGGTGGTCACTTTTGTATTCTGGTACTATGGAATACAGTAGTATGGCCAATAAATTTAAATAGTTGAAGAGGAGGGGTTTTTGATTTAGTGATTACTCACACAAGTCACTGAAAGTAGAGAGGAAATGAGATATATGGTCAGATTAACATAAGAGGCAGGCAACTAGAAAGACAGTGGTATACTGCCTGACTCAGAAGAGAGAGCTGTGGTCTCTTTTGAAGTTTTAATATGCTGTTAAAGCAGAATGCTGGTAAAACACAAGGTAAAGAAAGCAAACTACAGTATTTAAAATATACAAAATACAAAAAATAAAAGCAAACTAACCTTTCCTTCACAGCAAAGTGTAGCAGAGTCTGGATGATATCCCATAAACACTCATCTTGTGTCTTATCAAATGCTTTACTCAAGTCTTCTATAATAACTTTAGCTTCAACCTTTCTATTTATAATATCATCTCTCACTTCTCTCACTATCATTAATAAATCTTGACTTCCTTTCCCTTTTTTCCAAAAACTGCATATTCATGTAGTTTATGTATCTTATTCCCTTTCCTCTCCTCTATTATTTTCATAAATATCTTATAATCCATATCGTTCAATACTATCTGTCTCCAGTTCCTTATTTTCTCTTTCTTCTTTCTTCCTTATAAAGTTCCTCACCCCAATACAGATTTCTTTTCCTACCACTCCTTTTGCTAGCCATTCATTTAGTATCTACACTTTTGGCCATTCTTCCATTTTATTATACATATGGTATTCAATCACATCCAGTCCCATAGCTTTTTCCATATTTACTTCTTTTAAAGTATCATTATTTTTTTTCTCGCTTATATTTCCTTCTAGGTCTTAATTATCTTTTCTATTTAGTTACTTAACTTTCCATTTTTGTCACCCTATTATCCTTCCAAATGTATTTTCTATATATTTCCTTATTATCTCAAATATTTTCACCTATGTTAACACTCTTTCCCCTTTCTTATCCTTTAATTCTCTTATTATTCTCTTGTTCTCTTTTACTATCTTATTTAAATATGGTGCAACCTCTTCTTATTTTCATTGTAAGAAACATGTTTGCTTAAATAACTTTTTTTTTTGTATTTTCTCTTGGTTCATTTCATACATTTGCTTCTATTATTCATAAAAATCTATCTTATCTCTTAACACTTCTCTAAATATTCCGATTCATTTTTTTGCACTTTTGTTTCTCTGTCATTCTTCTTATATTTTGACTTTCCAAAAAACACTTTTTATATTTTTCTTTGAAACTTATTCACCAACTCATCTAATCTTCATAAAAAATTCTCATAGCTACTTGTTATTTCTATAGTTGATTAATCTCTCTTCTTTCTTATTTTTATTTTAGTAATATTTGCTTATTTAGTTTTTTTCATTCCATAGATTGCAGTTTCTCTTAATTTCAAATTGTTCTAAAACTTTCTCCATATATTGTCCTGTCTCAAACAAAATGTCACATAAAATACTTTTATTAATATGTATAAATGGTCTTACCCCACACCTCATACATTTGAAGTTTTTTTTCTTCTTTACTGCTAAGTTTTACCACGAGTTTCTTCCTTTCTGTCTCGCTTATCACCTCTACTCATCTGTCCCCCTTTCACCATCTGAACATACAATTTCTTCTTTTCTCCCAAAATATTTTCTCCCTACATTTCTTGTATTTCATCCATGAAGCTGTTACCTCACTCTCCATTTCACTTAGGCTCAACATATCCATCCAATAAACATCCCACAACCCTCCCAACTGGAGGGCTATAATCGTACATCCATACTGCAATCCATCCTGAAACAGCCTTTCCTTAAACAACATTTCATAATCTTGTAAATGTGCATTCACCTTTAAGTCGGCACTCCTTTTTAGCTGTCTGCTCCTTTCTTCCATTGCTCTCTGCCATCACATCATTTTGTGAAGGATCTGACTCCTTTGTTTCCAAAACATCTTTTTTTCATTGACATTATCTCCTTTACTAACCATATCCTTTACTCATTCTTGACTCACCATGTTTCTTCCTGCTCCTTCGAACCACCTGCTTGCTTGGACTGGAAGCAGGAAGTGTGATTGCAAACAGTGTCCCCATATGCTACAAAAAGGGCAAGTTCCGTGATGCCTGCCCTGGCCAAATTTCCCATAGTAATATAAATACCACCTTGGATCACACCTGAAAAAAGGCCACTAGACTAGTGGGACTGAAAGGTAAACAAAGAAAAAATAAATTTACATTTCATCTTAGTAAAAACAAACTCAAACCAAGCCAGACTATCAGCAAAGATTTGACAGCAATGAATCAGTAATGCTCTGTTTGAACAGAGGAACCAGACAGGTCACTCAAGTAGATTGCAAGTGTTGGAGGTGTGATGGGGAAGAAAGAGGTAATTGGGAACATTTTTTGGGAGTGTAATGAGTTGGCAGACTTTAAAAATTCCCTGCCATCTACTCTGTCAGTAATATTGGGTGACCAAATCGGTGTAACTAAGGAAATTATTTTTTGAGCTGTGGTACAGAATCAGAATTCGCAGTCCAACTCAAATCTGTAAGTATGGCAGGTGTAGAGGGCCAAAATAGTGAACTCCTTGTACAAAATGAAGGCCAGCACTCATGTGTGGGAAAACCACTTTATTTCAGCATAAAAATAATAATGCCATCCCATTAATGAACCAGAGATCATGCAAAAAGCATAAATCTCATATCCCAAACTGGTTTTGTACAGAATCAGAATTGCCTAGACATATTAAAGCCTTGCTAAGTTTAATTCTGCTGGCTACTAAAAAAGCAATTATTAGAAATGGAAATCTGTATTGCCTTCCTTGGTAAGGTCTGACCATAAAATGGTCTCCTTTGAAGTAAAAATAAAATCTGGACCCCCAGCTAAACCTGAGATATTTAAGAACTACTCTAAGGCTAACCTCCTGCTATTAAGTGAGAACCCGGCAAAATTTAAAGCCCCCATAAACCCTGAGAACACATCTGTCTATGCCGAACTGTTCACAGAAACCCTATACAAGCATGTTAATCGCTGCACAGAGGCAGCTGTACCCACCAGGAAGAAGTACAGAACTAACTCAAAAAACAAGCCACCCTGGTGTGATCAGAAAATCAATAGGCTGTATAACAGGAAGAAGAAAATCATGACAAAAATTAGGAGGTGCAGCACCCAGCAGGATAAAAGCATTCTCATCAAAATAAACAAACAACTCAGAGGACAAATAAAGTCTACCAAAGCCAAATTTGAGGTAAGTTTGGCCTCCCAGGCCAAGGACAATCAAAAAGCATTCTTTAGCTATGTCCACAACCTCAAAGGCAATACAAGATTGTGTGCAGAGCTCAGTGTAAATGGAGCCACCTATACTGGGCCAGATGATATAGCAAATCTCCTGGCTGATAAATTCAGCTCCAACTTTACCCCTCTCTCCCCCTCAACCTTCCTTCAGGAAATATCATCAAATATAACTTCCCCTACTATCACTAGGGAAGAGGTCCTTAATGCTGTCTCTAAGACCAAGAACACTGCATCAATGGGCCCAGACAATATTCCAGAATGCCTTCTTAATAGCATGGAACATGACCTATCAGGGCTTCTGGAATTAGTATTTAACTGTAGCCTCCAAACAGGCTTCATGCCTCATGAATGGAGAAAGGCAACAAGCATCCCTCTGCATAAAACTGGGCCATCTACAGACCCTGAAAACTACAGACCCATAAGTCTCACTAGTCTTATATGTAAAGCCATGGAAAGAATTATCATGTAGATGATCAATAAAGATATAGTAAACCTCCAGACACTGGACCCAATCCAGTTTAGTTCCGTTAAGGGTAGATCATGCATACTCAACCTGGTGGACTTCTTTGTGAAGGTCACCAAAGCAATGGATGGGGTCAAAGTCATTCACACTGCCTACCTTGACCTGGCCAAGGCATTTGACACAATACCACACTCGGGTATTGTTGACAAACTCAAGAGGTTAGGTACAAACTCATTTGTCACCTGATGGATCTAACAGACAGGGCCCAGGAAGTTAAAAATTGGAGAATCCACCTCTACAAAGAGGGCAGTCGTGAGTGGAGTCCCTCAGGAATCAGTCCTTGGACCGCTCCTTTTTGGCATTTACTTCTCAGAAGTCAAGGCCAATGTCAGTGGTCTCTGGCTGGCTAAATTTACAGATGATTGCAAATTAGGAGCTGTCACTGAATCTCACACTGACACAAATTTTGTCAAGGTGGGGCTGACACAGACAAGCAACTGCACTACAACTAAATGCCAAGAAATGCATAATAGTATCCTTTGGGAAGTCATCCATCCCTGGTAACTATTATATTGACAACACACCCCTTAGAGTTGACCCAGTAGTCAAGGACTGAGATACACACATAGTAATCTAGCCTTTGATCATCATGTTTCTACAGTGGTGAGGAAATCATTCTGTGTTACTCAACTTATGAACAAAGGTATGGCATCTAAATCCAAGGAAGTCATAGTTTCTCTGTATTCGGCATTCATCATACATATCATGGAGTACAATGACCCCTTTGGTATGTACCTAACCAGGCATATCCAACAATCGGAGTGTCCACAGAGGTTCCTCACTAAAAGAATACAGGGTGTAAGTAATATGTTCTATGCAGACTGCTTCAAGGACCTATCTCTGTATTCTGTCTCCTACAAGCTTTTGAGGGGAGATCAAAGCCTGGCATACAGAGCATTGTCAGACCCCACTCTGATGGACCTTCTGCATATCCACGTAACAAACAGAACCAGAATTACCCATTCTAAAGACTTAAACCTTGCTTGTGATAAAAATTGGACCTGCTGGAAAGATAGGTATGTATCCCAGAGACTACCCTGTCTATGGAACAGGCTTCCCATTCATGTGAAGCAGAGTTCCTCCCTACCCCAATTCAAGTGCAACTAAGACAATTGGATGGGAAACTGGAAAATCATCCCTGGTTTGGCACCTGTGTCTCTAAAGGATAGAGGTAACCTGTAAATGGTTCATCTCCCAGGCCCATGCTTACACTTATCAAGGGTATCAGAACTTGTCAGAAATGTGGTTAGGCTTAAAAAGGTCCTTGGCTTTGTTAGCCTAGTAAACACCTATGAACATATGAACCAAAGCCTAAACCAACTGTACTAGAAGTAATGAATATAGTAACAGAGGTAAAAGAACTGGAAGTGGGATCTTTAGAAAAGGGTAGGCGCAAATTACATAGAAAAAATGGAAATTGTAGAACAATACATGTAAAATACTCAAGACAGGAACTGAAATGAATGAGAAATGTCTGACTGACAGTGACTGTATAAAAGATTATAGGTAATGTATAATGTTGCAACTGAAAATACATCGATATGGCTTGTTTTCATTTATATAAATATATGATTGTCTATGTCATAACTAATAATTTAATAAAAGATGCTTTTTGTTATAAAATGTACAAGTCATTTAAACATATGGAAGCACACACACACACACACACACACACACACACACACACACACACACACACACACACACACACACAATCACACACATATGTATACATGCAGGTGCAGACAAACATGTATACATTTCTCCACATACATACACAAACATATATTCGGTTCTTCATCTACAGCACAGCTTACAAGATCTTAGAGGACTACATTTCATGAAAATGTAATTCATTCTTTTCTATTCTTAATAAGTCTTTCATTCGTGGCTACGGCTATGGCTATAGTTTTTCATCACAAAGAATGAATAAATAAATACTAAAATCAAAAGGAAGGGATTAACAGTCTCTGTACACTTATGAAAGCTTATTCGTGCATGCATACCTATATATTATGCACACAAACATATGTTAGAAAAAGGGAGACTTTCTATTACAGTGGCTTCTGTTGATTAGATGAACTTTTCAAATATTTTGTGCATTTACACACAACAATGCTGTCATCAAACTAACATCTTTGGATTCTGGTATGCTTGACTCACAAAGCTTAACATAATGTAATATAATATTACTCCAGAAAGGAAAACAAGTGAAGACAGTCTGTTTTTATGGAACATAATTAATGAGTCAGTACCATTTGTTTTTTAAAAACAGCATGAGTAAATTATGACATGCCATCAGCTGCAGCCATGCCCACTCTAAGATATATATTAGAAATAGTCACTCGGGGAATCAAACAGTAGAACTCATTTCCAAAATGGATATCAAGAATGATTATCTCATAAGTAAATAAGACAACTGCCTAAACAATGCAGTTGTATGTAATAATAACACAGTCTGATAGAAAAAAAAAAACATTGCCACATTTGGGGATCAACCTTAAATGAACCTAATTAAAGACAGATGCAGATAAGATATATGCTTACATTTTTTGATGTGTGAGGACTTATTACTGTTGCATATATTACCAGCCTACTTGAAAATTTCTGGTCCACAGATCACTGTAAAAATGTGCTGGCATTCACTTTCATACTAGCTAGCAAATGTATGTAATACAGCAGAAACAAACTGCAGAGTTATAAGATCTAAAGTAAATAAATCAAATGCTAATGGTATTAATGTCAGAAAATGCAGGTGTGTCCTGCAGAAAGAAATCCAGTGATAGAGGGGTGGGCCACCTTTACAGGAATTCATTTTCACTTTGTTACAAATTTGAACATTCTAACCATGTCCACCATGTCTTAACTTCCTGACATTTCTAGAGCTGTACCTTGACACAGAAGTCTGAACAGCTTCTTAATAGTCAAAGGAATATTCCAGAGGCTGTATCACTCTCATCACTCCAACAGCTCTCCGACACAATATCCACCAAAATAGCATCAATCATTAATGAATAATGTCTGAATGTTTCTGGCTATACAAGTTCAGTACTGTGCATAAGCAACACAGAGATGCAAGGTCCTATGCTTGTATCAAATTACTGTGCCCTAACACTATGTCAAAGTGAGACTCAAAGCCAGTAAACTGTATAATGTATGCCTTGGTCATCTGCACAAAGTAATTCTTCAACTTTTCAGATTAAAATCTAGATGGAGTTGAAGTGTAGCAAATTCCATTTCTGATGCTCATTCAAATGTACAAATAGCATCCCAGTAGCTTTTGCACAAAATGATGTGATTCTTACCATTTCCTTTATCAAGAATGAAACATGAGGGTTAACAGACCTAAAATAATCATGCCACAATCTATTTAGAAATATGCTACACTACATAACAGTGTGACATCTACGAACTTTCTACTGATGTATTGGAGGAATTAACTGAATTTGAAAGAAATAACCATATGGCTGCAGTATGCAGAACAAATGAGTGGTCATCTGAAAATGTGCAGTGCTGTAGTCCAATCACATATGCACCCTGGAGCACAATACATGCTATTGTACAACAAAGTGGTCAATTAAACATATGTTGTCCCTCGGTACAAGAATGACAAGACACATGATACGCACTAACAATCTAAATAAGCTGCAGTGGAACAGAATAGGAGAAACTCTACCCACCATTACAGAGACACTTGTCAAATAGGTATTCCTCTCTACAAACAATATTCTAGACAGGTTGCCTGGTAGGCTAGCAAAGATTAAAGACACGTGAGCTGCACTGAACCCATCAAGGACATTAATGGTGATTTTTACAAGTTATTGTGAAAAAATGTAGTTTGATGGTAAAAAAAGGAAATAAAATATGAACATTGTACAACTGCAGTTGTACGAGTCAAGATATACCTTCAGATATTTGTGAAAGATGTTTCCCTAGTTCTGGAGCATTTCTTAAAACAATGTTGCTCAGAAGCAAAAGGGGAAGAAAGTAATCTTCTGCATCTCAGTGGAATACCCCTTCCCCATGTCACGCTTATAAGGAGCAGATAATATGCCCTGGGCTCATGGAATATGCTAATTATTTCATGGAATATGCTAATTATTTCTTAAGTCATTAGGCTTTTTGAATCACTCAATTTGCCAGATGAGCAAATGAGGAAAACATCATGGCGGGGTCTGCACAGAAAAAGGAATTAAGAATTTGCTGAGCTAATACCTTCCAAATTTGTCTCATTAGGAGGAATGGTTAGTCAATAACTTCTGCTTTTTTTTAAAGATTCATGCTCATCAAACTCTCACTTTGAAAGGGTGTGTCACATGGGTAAATGTTATAAATACATTTACATTATACACACTGGGAAATATGAGTTAGGTTTAAACCACATATTGCCCATGTCAGCTAAAATTTATGTGATGCACTGTATAATAATTCCAGACTTGGGTGAAGATTCCTAATTATGAAAATGTCATTTCTAACCATCTGAAGTTGGATTGCCTATTGAGTGTATATTCACAGCAGAAAACAGTGGAATGGAGGAATGTCAAGTTGTAATATATCCAATGAGCAAAGATAATGCAATTAGTATTTTACCTACATTTTATGACATCCATAACTTAGTTGTACCCTCACCTTAATTATCACTCTCAGATCTGTTCTGTCCCATTATTACACTTTAATCTATTACAAAAAAATAATTAAAAACATGCCCATAACCCAAAACTGTAATGCAACATAAAGTCCCATCACAGATGAAAAATTAATTTCAGGTGAAATTGACTCTGTTCTCAGTAAGTGTTGATACGGTGCAACATGCTAATGTTGTGGACAGTCTATTCAAGTAAAATTTGTGCAGGGTTCAAATCCTGAAAAAGTGTATTTTTTTTCAAAAGTGTTAAACTGTGAAGTGATTTTCAATGAATAACCTCTCACATTTGAAAATGTTTGACAGATAACTTTTTCTTGTGCCTCATGGGTCCTGTCCACTGTGACTCCATAAGTGGTTAAGCTAGACATGCAATGGTAGTGACTCTGTATTAATTATAGTCATGAACACATAGGCCATGATACATGTTTTTTAAACTAAAATTCCTTCATCGTGCACATCACATAGGTATCCGCAGTTGCAATTGTTATCCATTAGCAAATGTTACAGAAGTAAGTGACATACTTTGGGCCAAAGGAGTTATGGAAAAAGAATTATCTTCATGTTCAAAAGCTGTATGACAGATGACATTGAGCATAGTGGCTAGTAGTCAATACATCTTAGGAAATTACAGTTTCCATAGCAAAAAACTCAGAAAATACCTATGCAGGTGTTAAGAATTAGCCTTCAGTCTCAGAAATGAGCATGGCATCCATAAACTTCAATTAGCATATTGGACAAAAACAAAAGTGAAATCAGAAGACTATTTTCCATGTCGCTTCCTTAATGGTTCTCCATGTTAATATGTGTAGTCCTTTACAGTGCTATAGCTACATAGTTTGAATCTGTGTAAGGAATACTATAATGTTAATCTTTATTTTGTGACCTTACATGTGTGATCATTTCATGGTATTTTTATTTTATATGGCGTTAAAGTTATAATTAATTTCTGTGACTATTACCCATGATAATGTTACCTATGTGTCTCTCACATTGCTCACCTCAGTAATTTTACAGGTGCATGCTGGTCCACATTTTGTAGAGTATAACAAGTAAATTGCAAGGAAAACACACATCCTCAAAGCAATTGTGTTTAAATATGCAAAACAAAACTGACAAGGCTTGGATACATGTAGTCCACTGCTTCAGTGGCATATCTGGCTACTGCTCTTTCTTTTATTATGCTTGGAATATGCATGGATTTACATTCTCTCACAAGCAGTATCACTCACTTTCCTTGATACCTTGATGTTTTCCACTTAAAAATAATGATGTTCCTTAAAATGCAATCGCATTGCATACAGGCAACAAAAAGTTGTTCTTAACAAAAATTGCCATATTTGTTCTCAGTTAACATGCAATGGTTGGCATAGAGCAGCTTCACTGGTCAGTAATGACTGTAGGAGAAGGACGGTCTATGTATGTAGTACATTGTAATGTGTACCATAGTAAACAGAATATCATGTCAGTCTGTGTATGTAGTACATTGTAATGTAGACCATAGTACACAGAGTATCATGTCAGTCTGTGGATGTAGTACATTGTAATGTATATCTTGGTACACCTCTCCTCTCATAGTATCATATCAGTGTGTGTGTATGTAGTACATTGTAATGTATTCCATAATACACATCTTCACTCAGAGTATCATGTCAGTCTGCGTATGTAGTACATTGTAATGTATCTCTTAGTGCACATCTTCTCTCACAGTATCATATCACTCTGTATGTGTAGTAGTACATTGTAATGTATACCATAATACACATCTCCACTCAGAGTATCATGTCAGTCTGTGTATGTAGTACATTGTAATATATCTCTTGGTGCACATCTCCTCTCACAGTATCATGTCAGTCTGTGTATGTATTACATTGTAATGTATATATTAGTACACATATTCTCTCACAGTATCATGTCAGTCTGTGTATGTATTACATTGTAGTGTATATCTTAGTATACATCTCCTCTCACAATATCATATCAGTCTGTGTATGTAGTACATTGTAATGTACATCTTGGTACACATCTCCTCTCACAGTATCATATCAGTGTGTGTGTGTATGTAGTACATTGTAATGTATATCTTGGTGCACATCTCCTCTCATAGTATCATGTTAGTCTGTGTATGTATTACATTGTAATATATATCTTGGTATACATCTCCTCTCACAGTATATCAATGTGTGTATGTAGTACATTGTAATGTATATCTTAGTACAGATCTCATCTCACAGTATCATATCAGTATGTGTATATAGTACATTGTAATGTATATCTTGGTACACATCTCCTCTTACAGTATCATATCAGTGCGTGTGTATGTAGTACATTGTAATGTATATCATAGTACACATCTCCTCTTTCAGTATCATATCAGTATGTCTATGTAGTACATTGTAATGTATATCTTGGTGCACATCTCCTCTCATAGTATCATGTTAGTCTGTGTATGTATTACATTGTAATGCATATCTTGGTACACATCTCCTCTCACAGTATCAGATCAGTTTGTGTATGTAGTACATTGTAATGTATATGTTGGTACATATCTCTTCTCACAGTATCATGTCAGTCTGTGTATGTATTACATTGTAATGTATATCTTGGTATACATCTCCCCTCACAGTATATCAATGTGTGTATGTAGTACATTGTAATGTATATCTTAGTACAGATCTCATCTCACAGTATCATATCAGTATGTGTATATAGTACATTGTAATGTATGTCTTGGTACACATCTCTTCTCAGAGTATCATTTGAGTCTGCAGACATAGTACATTGTAATGTATATCTTTGTACACATCTCTCAGTATCATATTATTTTATAGATGTAGAACATTGTCATGCATATCTTGGTACACATCTCCTCTCTCAGTATCATGTTAGGCTGTGTATGTAGTACATTGTAATGTATAGCTTGGTACACATCTCCTCTCATAGTAACAGATCAGTCTGTGTATGTAGTACATTGTATTGTATAGCTTGGTACACATCTCTTCTCACAGTATCATATCAGTCTGTGTATGTAGTACATTGTAATGTATCTCTTGGTGCACATCTCCTCTCACAGTATTATATCAGTGTGTGTATGTATTACATTGTAATGTATATCTTAGTACACATCTCCTCTCACAGTATTTTATCAGTGTGTGTATGTAGTACATTGAAATGTATATCTTGGTACACATCTCCTCTTACAGTATCATATCAGTGCGTGTGTATGTAGTACATTGTAATGTATATCATAGTACACATCTCCTCTTTCAGTATCATATCAGTATGTCTATGTAGTACATTGTAATGTATATCTTGGTGCACATCTCCTCTCATAGTATCATGTTAGTCTGTGTATGTATTAAATTGTAATGCATATCTTGGTACACATCTCCTCTCACAGTATCAGATCAGTTTGTGTATGTAGTACATTGTAATGTATATGTTGGTACATATCTCTTCTCACAGTATCATGTCAGTCTGTGTATGTATTACATTGTAATATATATCTTGGTATACATCTACTCTCACAGTATATCAATGTGTGTATGTAGTACATTGTAATGTATATCTTAGTACAGATCTCATCTCACAGTATCATATCAGTATGTGTATATAGTACATTGTAATGTATGTCTTGGTACACATCTCTTCTCAGAGTATCATTTGAGTCTGCAGACATAGTACATTGTAATGTATATCTTGGTACACATCTCTCAGTATCATATTATTTTATAGATGTAGAACATTGTCATGTATATCTTGGTACACATCTCCTCTCTCAGTATCATGTTAGGCTGTGTATGTAGTACATTGTAATGTATAGCTTTGTACACATCTCCTCTCACAGTATCAGATCAGTCTGTGTATGTAGTACATTGTATTGTATAGCTTGGTACACATCTCTTCTCACAGTATCATATCAGTCTGTGTATGTAGTACATTGTAATGTATCTCTGGATGCACTTCTCCTCTCACAGTATTATATCAGTGTGTGTATGTAGTACATTGTAATGTATATCTTGGTACACATCTCCTCATACAGTATCATATCAGTGCATGTGTATGTAGTACATTGTAATGTATATCTTAGTACACATCTCCTCTCACAGTATCTTATCAGTGTGTGTATGTAGTACATTGTAATGTATATCTTGGTGCACATCTCCTCTCATAGTATCATGTTAGTCTGTGTAGGTATTGCATTGTAATGTATATCTTGGTACACATCTCCTCTCACAGTATCATGTCAGTCTGTGTATGTAGTACATTGTAATGCATATCTTGGTACACATCCCCTCTCATAGTATCATATTAGTCTGTAGATGTAGAACATTGTAATGTATATCTTGGTAAACATCTCTTCTCAGAGTATCATGTTAGTCTGTGTATGTAGTACATTGTAATGTATATCATAGTATACATCTCCTCTCAGAATATAATCTCAATCTGTTTATATAGAACACTGTAATGTATATCTTGGCACACATCTCCTCTCATAGTATAATTTTGGTCTGCAGGGATAGTACATTGTAATGTATATCTTGGTACACATCTCCTCTCACAGTATCATGTCAGTTTGTGTATGTATTAAATTGTAATGCATATCTTGGTACACATCTCCTCTCACAGTATCATGTGAGCCTGTGTATGTAGTACATTGTAATGTATATCTTAGTACACATCTCCTCTCACAGTATCATATCAGTGTGTCTATGTAGTACATTGTAATGTATATCTTGGTACACATCTCCTTTCACAGTATTATATCAGTGTCTGTATATAGTACATTGTAATGTATATCTAGGTACACATCTCCTCTCAGAGTATCATGTCAGTCTGCAGACGTAGTACATTGTAATGTATATCTAGGTACACATTTCCTCTCACAGTATCATATCAGTCTGTGTATGTAGTACATTGTATGTATACCATAGTATACATCTCCTCTCAAAGTATCATGTCAGTCTGTGTATATATGCATTGTAATGTATTGCTTGGTGCACATCCCCTCTCACAGTGTCATATCAGTCTGTGTATGTAGTACATTGTAATTTATAGCTTGGTACACATCTCCTCTCTCAGTATCATGTCAGACTGTGTATGTAGTACATTGTAATGTATCTCTTTGTGCACATCTCCTCTGACAGTATCATATCAGTGTGTGTGCGTGTGTGTGTGTGTGTGTGTGTGTGTGTGTGTGTGTGTGTGTGTGTGTGTGTGTGTGTGTAGTATATTGTAATGTGTATCTTGGTACACATCTCCTCTTACAGTATCATGTCAGTCTGTGTATGTAGTACATTGTAATGTATCCCTTGGTGCACATCTCTTCTCACAGTATCATATCAGTGTGTGTATGTAGTACATTGTAATGTATATCTTTGTACACATCTCCTCTCACAGTGTCATATCGGTCAACCGAAGTAGAACATTTCAATGTGCATTCTCGTACTCATCTCCTCCCACAGTATCTTGTCAGTTTGTGGATGTAGTATATTATAATGTTAAACTGTTAACTGCATGAAGGTAATATCCCATCCCTGTGTGCATGCCGAAAAGTGGAAAATTGTCAGTCAAAAGTGACATGATATATCAGGATTAACCAGCAAAACTGGAGTTACTGTGGACCATATATACACACATCAGCACACACTAGCAAGTAATGCTGCCATGTCTTGGGCCTAAACTGATAGCGGACCAATGCCAAATACACTACCTCACAAATCTTTTTCACCATGGTGTCCCATTGTTGGGCACAGGACGGAGCATGTTAGATTTATTTTGGGTGCCAGTTTGCTGCTCTGTTTTCTGAGATCTTTGAAGGGAAGGTATGGCAGGTAAAACTGAGGGTAGTGCTCCACTTAGAGAGCAGATGTAGTGGGAGAAGGAGTCAATGATTTGTGTGCAATTCCTTGTAAACAACCATAGCTACAGGATCTTAGTACAAGGCTAAGACATGAGACGGTTAAGCCAGGACTGTCACACATGCTACTGTCACCCCATCCATGAAGGAACAGTATCATTACCATGACAAAACCGTGACACACTTCAAAGCTGAGCTCCTCCTCCTCTGATCAGAGGCATATATTAGGGTGAACACAATACCTTACAATTGTAAGAATACCATTCCATACCTGTTTAAACCACTACCATGATATGGCAATAAACACTTGTTCATTACTTTTGTTTTTTATGTATAAGCCCCTTCAGAAATTGAAAGAAATTTTGAGGAGCAATGAGAGAGACTGCATCACTTCAGAGAGGCACATGGTAAGTATGGCTTCAGGCATTAATGAAATACAAATGACTGTACCAATAGATAATAAAGTTTGTGGAAATAAGGACATAAGTAATTGTCAGACAACTAACAGTATGTGTATTCTAAGGGTGCAAACCTTAGATTGCTATAGGGTTAACTCATGTAGCTATGAGCTAGTTAATTGTCAGCCATGGTCTGATGGCTGTGAGTTCCAGTTCACACTAAAGCAAATATGTTTAATATCAATTTTACATTGCAAATATTAAATAGCTATAGTCATAATACCATATCATGAGGTAATTAGATTGTAAATCAATTGTATCTGTACAACTAATATGTGCAATTTCTATAGATTGGTTGTTAGATGTCAGGATGAATGATATAACATTAGTATAACAATAATTAATGGCGTCATGCATTTGTATGTGGATATAAAAAATCCTAAGAATGTATGTGAAATGTGGAGTGATGTGACCTTAACATTAAAAAAATATCTATAATACTTTTGTTGTTATTTCTTTCCCCACTCTTGTATCTCACTATCTTTTTATTTTATTATGGTTTAATGATTGGAGCATTACAGCTTCATCACAATCACTAGTAAACAGAGCTAATTTGGCCACAGTGGCTCAAACTACTATCCCTCCACAGGTGGCTGTGGATGTGCCATCACCAACAGAGGAGGCACCAAGCACTTTTGGGTCACAACCTGTTGTGTTGTCTACACTCCTGCTGTGTCAGGTAGTTCTCTGTGGACTAGAGCATTGGTGTACCCAGCAGTAGTTGTGCCACTGGGGGTAGCAGTTATGTCACTTAACAGGAACTGTCAGGAATGGGGAAGGAGATAATAGACAGGACCCTTGGTGCTCAAATTGGACATATGGAAAAGATTCTGCATCTCATTGCCAGTTCACCATCCCAGCCAGCACAGCCTGAGGTTTCTGAGGTAGGAGACAATGGTTCTGAGGATGAGGTCCAATGTCTTTCCCAATTTTCCCTCTTTCTAAGAAGAAAAAAGCGGCACCTTTCCAATATATAATTTAAAAACCTGCCTATGTGTGTGTATTACACACTTGATTTGGTCAAATTTGTTATGCAACATTGCTAAGTTGTTTTCAGACATCACAAAAAAAGTTTAATTTCTTTGTACATATACATTTTTATCTTAGGAAGAAGTTGATCGATGTTTGATTCCACCTTCATCCTGTTCATTCACCTAGGGCTCTACCCTTTGCTTGCTCCCCATTTTCATCTCTGCCTTAGTACCCCATTTGCAATTGTAATCTGGTCACACAATAGATGCACACACCACACACACATGCCCACAAATGGCTTATAAACAGAATTTTTTTTCTATACTCAGCATTTTCGTGACACATGCCATCAAGTAGCACAGCCTATGTGAAGTTCTAATCTTATTGCAAAAAGCTGAGAAAATCCCTATGCATGCTCTAACACTTTGCCATTGGTCATGCAAATTATCTTGTCATCGGTGCTTATCCGTAAGCGATTCTTAGTGAAGAATTGTAATTTGCCTCTATTTGTTGTATATGCATTAATGGCTCAAATTGTCAGTGATACGAGGAACTCTTTACACTGCTCTTGCTGAATTTCACTGAAGGTGGGATTATCTCACATTTTCCGTCTCATTCTGAAGCTGTTTGCCATTGAAGAGGTACCTGGAAAACGATACTTGCAGATTGATAAGAATGACAGTATTATTAATATCAGTACTATTTAAGCCTTGATATCAATCTGTACTACAAATGTTACGCACCTAGCAGCTTCTTGTCACTGATGAAGACATACACACATAACTTACTGCAACACGGGATACTGCAGTAATATGCAGGATATCACTCACGGATGTATGGGCTGCACTCCAGTGTGGTTCAGACATTCCTGCCACTCACCACCATCCTGATCAATCACTGTGTTGTCACCTTTCTGATTTCCAATTTGACATTTCTTCATCTATGACTTGTCAGACACATGACAGTACATGTGCCTGCTTCTTAGGTTCATAAGTTCATAGGTAGGTACTAGGCTATCTGCCCGAGGGCATTTATAAGCCTAGCCAGAGTGTCATCTTTCACCACCCCATTGATTAATTAACTGAGCCTCTGTCAAGAAGAGCCAATGAAGTGATCCCAGGGGTGTATTTTCTATTACCCATCCACTCGTCAAGGTTTCTCACCTCATACAGCATTGACTTGGCATATATCTCTTTATAAATCATGACTTCCATTCCAATAATATATGCTTTGCATCAGTTTTATGCACATGCACACACACATGCACAGATATAAATATAGATACAGATTTATATATATATATATATATATATATATATATATATATATATATATATACATATATATATATTTTATATATATATATATATATATATAGAGAGAGATATACAGATATATAAATAAATATATAGATATAAATTTTATATATATATATATATATATATATATATATATATATATATATATAGTCATTCCTGACACAACATTTCATCTGATGTAACACATTTATTGCACAAATGGACATAACAGTTTGATTCATACCTCTCAACTTTTTAGTGCAAGAACTCTGGACAAAGCCTGACAAATCGGGGAGAGAAAGGCCCAAAAATAGGGACATATTTTAGATATTGCTCTTATAAGCTTAGAAAGTTGCTAGAGTAACAAGGTTTGTGTCAAAATATACTTTTTGAAAGGTTTGAAGTCTGAAACTCAGATGTATGTTATTATTTAGTGACTTGAATCTTCAGATCATCCCAGTGATTTGCCAGAAAACCTCCAATTTTATGAGGAATTGGCCAAAAATATGAAGCAAAAATATGGACATTCTATGAAAATCTGGGTGGTTGGGAGATATGGTTTGATCAGCTTCCTTGGTTTAATGTACTTAGGATGTGATGTTCAAATTGTCAGTAAGGTAAGTTGTCTGTCATGATCCACCCACCACTGAAGTTTGTTTCACAATCCACACTTGTCAGTATTCCACAAAGTTGTCATGCTCTGTGCTTTCTGGCACCTTTGTATATGTTGTATAACTAGTTCTGTGGTGTTGGTGGTTGATGCATAAATTAAGCAAATGTGAATTAGGCAGGCAGGGACTTAAATATGGTGAAGTGTACATTTTACCAATGTGTAAAACACAATTGGTTACGTAGAAAATGACTTACTCAACAGATGAAATGTGATGTGTGCAATTCTACTTGATTGTGATTTTCACAGGTGAAGTGCTTTGATCCTTCAGTTGTTATACTGTTATACTGCTGTTTAACCAAACCATATTTTCACACACACTGTTGATGAATTTCCTCCATATTTCTACTTTCTGACCACTATTGTATAACTTATTGTGTGACACTGGTGATTGGTAAATAAGTCAAGAAAATGTGAGTTAGGTAGGCAGGGGATCCCATCTGGTGTGGTGTACGCTGTACCGGTATATAAAACACAACTGCTGATATGCAGGAATGGCTTACTCAACAGATGCAATGTGTGCAATTTTACTTGGTTGTCACACTTCCATAAGTAAAGGGTTTTGATTCCCCAATTGTTGTACACCCTTTTAAGGTTTGTCATATTCATTCACATATGATGGTCATGTTACTCCATCAAATTTGTGCTTTTTAACAACTACTGTCAAGTTTTTTTGTGGTGTCAGAAGCAAGTGCAGAAGTCAAAAGATTATGAGTTAGACAGGCAGGCAGGAGTTCAAATCTGGTAAGGTTCAAATTGTATAAGTGTGTAAAAGACAGTTGGTGACATGCAGGAATGGCTTATACAACAGAAGTGATGTATGCAATTCTACTTGGTTGTGACACTTTTATGGGTAAAGGGTTTTGATTTCCAAGTGTTGTACTCCCTTTTAAGATAGGCCATGTTCATTCACACACAATGGTCATGTTATCCCTTCAAATGGGTGCTTTCTGACAGCTGCAGTTTGACTTTTTCTGTGGTGTCAGTAGCTTATCCACAAGTCAAGAGATTATGAGTTAGACAGGAGTTCAAATCTAGTGAGGTGAACATTGAATCAGGGTGCAGAAAGCAATTGTTGACCTGCACTAATGGCTTCCTTACCAGATGTGATGTGAGAAAGTTTAGTGGTATTTGATAAATGTGGAGTATGTGATGCTCTATGTGCTATACCTCCTTGTAAGCATGCCCAGTTCAAGAATGTACATTTTGTATCTTGCATTGCACAGCACCTAGTACAAAGCAGCATCACTCTTACAAGCTGAGAAATAGTAATTATCATTTCTCATTCTGTGGCAAAAACTGATGAGAATTTGCTTCGGCTGCATAACTATGCTGACATCACATTGGAGAGCATAGACTCAATAGATAAAGAAAAACATTAGTGGTATAGGTGTGAGTAGATAGCATTATTACTTCAATGGTCACAGGATCCAAAGTTCAATGTACCCCAGATTAGACATTCAAATTGTCTCTAGTATGTTGAAGCTTGTGATCCACTGATTACTGTTGCCTGTTTCACAATGATCATTTTTCAGTCTTTATTAATGTTATCACACTCCCTTCTAGTATGTGCTTTCTGACAACTGTTGAGAACTAGTATTGTCAGTTGCTGATACACAACTCATGAAAATGTGAGTTAAGCAGGCAGGTATTTGAATCCACTCTGGCATACTTTGTAGCAGTGTGTAAATTAGCTATTTATTGACAACACTGACAGAGCAAGATCAAGCTCTAGGTGACCTAGGCAGGTGCCAAGAGCCTGTGTTAACTGGGGGTGGGGGGCATTGTTGGCTTGGAGGGGCTGATAAAAAATAAAATCTTCCATAAGTAACACAAACCTGAACACTTCTGTTAACACAGCAGGGCCTTAGGACCTCATGGGAGACTTTTCTAAAGCTGAACAAGCTCCTCAAACCAAGGATGTTTGTCCTAAAATAACACAAACCATGGGAGATTCAAACTGATTTAGGGCCAACAAACAGGGATTTAAAGCTGAGCCATATATTTGGATGGAAGCCCTAAGTGTAGCAATTCTCGACACAGAATGTGTGTTTTTGAGATGAGCTGAGATTAATGGCAGTGATTCGCTGTGTGTGTGTGTGTGTGTGTGTGTGTGTGTGTGTGTGTGTGTGTGTGTGTGTGTGTGTGTGTAGCACTGAGATTTAATGGTAGAGATTCAGCATGTATGTAGCACCAAGATTTAATGGCAGTAATTCATCCAGTGATTCATTGTGTGTGTAGCACTGAGATTTAATAGCAAAGATTCAGTAACTGTGTGTGTGCCCCATTTAGAGAGCTGGCTAGTTAAATGACTTTGGTCAGAGTTAAACACTGAACCTTGACTATTGGCAAACAAGTGCCTTAAACCTCCACAACAGCCATCATACTTCTCAAAAGTACAGATTTTTATGTAATATTTTTGGTATGATATTCATGTAATCTGGTTTTCTGGCAAATCGGTAAGGACTGAATTCACTAAATAATGGCAGCCATTTGAGTTTCAGACTATAAACTTCAGAAAATGTGTGGTAACACAGTGTCTATTTTTCTAACAACTTTCTACTTTTAGACCAGCAATATTTCAAATTTGTCCCGATTTTTGGGCCTTTGTCCCCCCCATTATTTTTGACTTTGTCCAGATTTCTTGTGCTAAGAGGTTGAGAGGTATGACTGCCAGATGTCAATTAATTTATTTTTTTTTATTTTTAATTTTTTTAAATCGCTGAGGATTACAATTTATCAGTGTTAGTCATAGAATTTGAGTCATGTTATTCATTCTCAGTGGTACAAGAGGTAGCATCCTTGCCTTTGGTTCTGAAAGTTGTGAATTCTCTTCCTGCCCCAGCTAGATTGATTGTTGTACTCCTGTCTGTGTTCTCCTTTGGATGGCATGCCTAGTAACTATGAATTTGTTGTCAGTTTGCCATTCCTTCCCTATTACATATCACCAAGACACCATTTTTAATGTAACTTAGATAATTTATTTTTCAAGGGCACCAGACTCTGAATTTGTAAATGAAACACTGAAATGCAAAGTTATTTGCCAGCAGCAACCTCTTCTTTATTTATAACTCTATTTAATATAGAATTAGTCAGATGACTTGTACTCCTGCAGAGATTGTGCATATTGACTGATATCAGTGGTTTGTAATGAAAACAGTTTGAGTGGTCTTTTATGGTGAAAATGTTCTGAAATGGGTAGCCTTGTCATTATTGGTTCATACATTCTGTTTTATTGCTTATGGGAAAAATGTTCAGAACTACAAAGTTAAAACACACTCATATACATTGTGCTGTATTAAACAAGGAGTATAATTTAATACAATCAGGTAGGTGAATAAAAGGACACTTGAATTTATGCATGGTCCTAAAAATGTGTGCAGGGGACCCATGGTTTGAAAACAACCCAAAGGTGTACTTAATTCTCAAGTGGCATTTTCTTTGAATGTGGGTTTCAATTCAGTTTCAGTAAATGAGAGTTTCAAGGGCAGAGAAGTTTACTGATGCTCATGTTAACTCTGTTTTCACTGTGAGATTGTATTGTTTGGTTTAGCACACGGCTATCAGTGTTTGTGCTATAAAATTTGAAATAAAAGTTTTAAATATCTGCAATCATTATAGAAGAAAAGAGAAAATAGTATGCAACAGTTTCAAACAGAGTTTTATGGTTACTGGGAAGAGAGAAAGAGAGGCAATTAATGCAACATTGGCTGCTGGGTGGAGACGCATGTTGAGGGAGGCCTGATTCATTACTCTGCCTAGAGCCCATTTGGCCATGATCCTGCTATGAATATTGACTTAGAGAAAACATGTGTTGCAACAAATTTTACTTGGTTATAACACTTTCATGGGAGAGGTGGCCACTTACTTTTAACCATGGCCATATTCATTCATACGAAATGTTGATGACATTCCTGCAAATGGGTGCTTTCTGACAAGTGTGGTATAACTTTCTGTGTGATGTTATTAGCTAGTGCACAACATGCAGAACTGTGAGTTAGGCAGGTAGGGGTTCAAATCAACAATGATCTAACTTGTGGAATATAAGCAACTATTATTATCAGGTCGTGATAATGTCATATAAACATAAGGGTGTAATGTAGTATCTTTATCTGATAGATTCCTATTCTGGTAAATCTATCCTTGAACAATGTCAGGAGCTTAAAGCCAGGTATATGCATTTTGTTTGCCTGATATCACATAGTCTGTTCCCCTGAAATGTATTTGGCAACCACCTCTTTTCTGACTACTCTGTTAGCATTTCTTGATAATACCCTATTCTGGTAAATAGATTCTTTTTCCAAGTCAAGAGTTCAAACCCAGCCATGTTAATTTTGCTTGCCTCATATTAACTGTACTATAACCTAGAAATGTGTTATTCCAATTATCTTTGCTCCTAGCGATTCTGTAGCATGCGCTGATACTACTACAGTGATCTGGAACATGGCTATGAAATCAGCAGGGGTCCACACTCATTCCTAATTTTGTCTATTTTAGTGCAATCATCTGTTAAATTCGCCAGAATGTTAGATATACTGTCTTGGGTCTGTACAATATGTGTGTTACTTTGGCACTATCTTAACAATACTTTATTTATGTGCATTCTAATGCCAGTGTTGGGATGGCCCCTTTGGAGATATGTATTGTTAATGGCTATTTAAGTTATCTGTGTATTTTGCATGGATGTTGTTGTGGGGGAATTGTAACATGACTGCTTCATTGACTACCCTTGTTATGGTATTTGTATGCTACATTGTAGTGATGGACTTCTGGGCTTGCTTATGCTGAGGTCTTTTACTTGCTATGTGTTTTTGCAGTCTGCCTGCACACAGCATCTATAGCCAGAGGTCCAGAGTCTTCTGCTGATATCCAAAGCATTCACGACCTGCAAACAAAAGATAAGTATATTTTGAGAGGCTACTGTACTTTTCTAACTGTACCATTGTCTTATTTTTTGTACTGTTTGTCCCTGAATTATTTCTGCACTTGAATTAGCTGTTCTGTTGCCTTAAATAGCATAGACTAGATTCAGATCTGCTGAATCTAGACTGTTATTCTTACATGTGAGCATTAAACTAGCCATCTTACATTAGGAGAGCTTCCCTGCATTCTTGTGGTGGAAGTGTGTAGATCTAGTCTCATCTGACTAGGAGATTGCTGGAGGAAGTCTCATTGTGTGTTTTCCTATTGGCAGCTAAGTTAAAAGTGTTTATTTTGGCTTTTATTTAAGCCTTGCTTTTGTGTGTTGCTGCACTTTGTGCTCTGGTGGTCAGCTGTACACTGTATAGATGCAAAAGCCTTCAAACATAGTTTTTCCCTAGGCAGTTATCAATGGATCCATCCCAAGCTTTGTTGCTGGGCTAGGGACAATTCAGCTGTGCACTGAGCAGTGTTACCATACTCATCACCCCTAGCCTTCACAAGAATAAGTACCTGTGGTAGTCTTAGTGCAAAGGCTGGTCAAAATAGCCCACTCCCTTCCCTAATAGTACAAACAGTAAAAACTTGCTATAATGGACGTGCAGTTTCCCATCATCTCTCTGGCCAGCCTGATTGACATGGGCATCCTGAGGCAATGTAGCAATTGTCTCATGTATACTGACAACCACTTACTCCTAAAACAATCAAATACTCCTTGTGAGAGATGTAATTACAATATGGAACTGGAGGCAATACTCCTCACGTGATGACAAACTGGACTTCAAACAGGTTGTCAGCACATACACACACTTCACTTCTTACACATAATAAGGACATGACACATAGACCCACATATGTGGAGGTACTCACTAGAAACCTACCAAAAGTTCAGAGACCTCCCAAATGTAACCCACTTGCACACACTGCAATGTATTAGAAACCACTACACATAACAACACACACACCAGTGTCTCAACAAATAGGGCCTTAAGGCACAACACCTCAAAACCAAATGTATTGGTCATAGGTGACTCCATAGTAAGACACACAGATGTCCTCTTCACCAGGCTGGACAAGGAGAGGGTCATGGTTAGCTTCCTGTCAGGTGCCAGGATCCATCAAGTCATGCAAGTACTCATGTCACTCAACAAGAAGTACTGTTTTGATTACATCCTAGTCCATGTTGAGTTAATGACTTCAGACAAACTTCTCTGGACATGACTGAAATCTGAGTATGTGTCCCAGACAGGTATGAACCTAGCCATAAGCAGCAAGCTACCATCACCTAGGATGATGCCACAATATAAACAAAGAATGATCGACTTTAACAACTGTCTTAGCTTAACTTCTGATGTCAGTCCAAAGGGATCTAGTATATGTCAGCCTGGTAAGACATAGATTCATAGGTTCATAGATTACTACTAAGCTAACTGCCCTTGTGAGCCATTTTAAGCCTAGCCAATTATCCCTTGTGAGACTCAAACCCTACACCTTGTGTTTGTAAGGCAAACACCTTAACCATTAGGCCACCCTCCCAACCCTATTTTAGGCAACATCAAAACAAAAGAACTCCCTGTAACAAAATCCCCTTGAGACAAACTCAAGGTTCTGCTGCTTAATGCTAGGAATTGAAACAGGAAACTACACTCCCTGGAAGCATGAAAAGTACCCTGGCCTGCAAGGCTACAACGCCTCCCACACATTCAGACCACAAACTGAGTGTGAAAGAACCAACAGTGGAAGAGTATCCATCGTCATTAAGGCCAAGTATACCTCAAGACAAGTCAAATAGTATGACTGTCTCAAATGACTCCATGTCCAATTAACTATAGGCAAAACACCCTACCACATCATTGCTAGCTATGGGTCCCTCACCATAAACCAATAAAAGCATAGCCCATACCTGGACTTACTGGGGTCACTGGCTATACTGTTAAACTGAATTATTAGCAGGTTACACAGACTGATGCTGAACAACTGTATATTCATATACTGTTAGGTTTATTGAAACAAGCCAACCAAGCACTACATTCAAGATATTTTACATTTTTATAACACAGATAACTGTCAGATACACTGCACTTTCTCAGCTGACTCAAACTACAAAATGTCCACCAGATAGTCTTTCACAGCCACTTTTATCTAGTTTAAAAACATTGTCCTTGATGAAACATTTTCTTCCTCTATTGAAGCATTCATTGTCTGCATCATCTCATCCAGAGAAAACCAGTTCTTAGAAGGCTGAAATGTTCTTTCACTGATAGAACAGTCTGTAACTTTTTCCTGCTGTTAGCCATTTCCCTTTAACAGGGTTATTCACTTGAATATCTGTATAAATTCAACTGTTTATGATCTTTTCAAAAGTCTCCGTTGTCAATGCCATTTGTTACAAAAATATTCAGAAGTATAATACTTTTTGTTCCTCACAAACACATTCTGTTAAGCTAATCATATTTGTTTACTGCATATTTCATTTCTGTACTTGCAGATGCTGTGTTCTAAAAATATCACACTGTTACTATGATATAAAGCAGTTTTACCAAACCTCTGTTATTGTGAAAGAAAAACAGTTCTACCAAATTATATATTTTTTTTTCTGTCAAATACATGTTATTGCTATGAGGGAAACAATTTTACTTTATATAATTCAATCAATTACCCCTTTTTACTTTGAAAACCAAAAATTTTCAATCAAAATTTAAATCAAACTTTGAAGTTTTACAGAAAAATCATGTCTCCGTTAGTTATGTTACTTTCTTTACCACGAAAAATAAAAACCAGGTAGGAACTTTCCAAACTCAAACCAATAAACTGACAAAGCAATTCCTATGGAAACAGTGGAAAAAAGGTGTTGCAGCAACCTTCGGAATAGATAAAAAGTTAGTTTATTACAACAATCGAAAACAGAAGTCAAGCGTGCTTTCATCTTGTAACCCAAGACTTCTTCAGAACAAATAAAAATACATCACTAACCTACTTAAATATTTCCTGATAAACAATTAAAGTTAATTACCAATTAAAAACCAAATTGTAAGGAAGTACTTATAAGAGCAAAAGTTAAAAATACTTTTAAGTAAGTTCAGAACCATTATATTAATAACATAAATAATAAGAACACTTCCAAGTATTTAAATGTGCAATTAGTGCAATAGTACAAAACTGTAATTCACAGTTTGTATATAAAACATCTTATTTTTAAAAAAATATATATTTTTTTAAAATCTTTTAAAGCTTTAATGCCTGGTATTTCAGTACTGGCATGATACTACATGCCTTATTTATACCGGAGGAGGGGGTGGATGGAATTTAATATGAACTGCCACATTAACTCTTCCCTCTTAAGTCTGTTCTTCCAATTCTCTCCCCTCAAATCACTTCCTACAATTTCTAAAATCCAAACATGAAAAGTTTTGCATAATACATTCCCCTTCAAATGCCTAAATAGGGCATTATTTTCATCTTCTCGTCTAATAGCATAGAGGTGTTCATATATCCTCCTACAAAAAGCCCTTTCTGTTTTACCTACATAGAACTGTTGACAATTCTGACACACTGCCACATACACTAATCCCTTGGATCCACAGGAGCCCCTTTTCAGTGTAACTTTCCTCCTAGGGGACCCTATTTTTATGTACTCAACACCCAAAATATACGGGCAATAGGCACATGATTCACAATTCGTGGTACCTCTTGGTAGGTCACTTGGATGAATAGGGGGCTCCAGTAAAAATTGTAATTATAATTATTTTTAAATACAAACACAGGTTCTTTACCTATAAAGTCCATAAGGTCATCCACACTTTTAAACATGACCCAATTCCTTCTCACTATCTGTTTAATTTCCTTACTCAGCTCACCAAATATTAAAAAACAATGCTTGACTATAATTTTTATCCATGTAGATCCAAAAACCAAAAAGACAAACTGTAGACAGTTACGTTTCAGAACAACAGAAAGACCAAAGCCCAAACAGGTAGCCTGAACGCTGGTTTATTATTTAAAATATTCTTAGCGTTTTCGCAACTCAGTGTGAGTTGCGAAAACGCTAAGAATATTTTAAATAATAAACCAGCGTTCAGGCTACCTGTTTGGGCTTTGGTCTTTCTGTTGTTCTGAAACGTAACTGTCTATAATTTTTATCCATATTCTAGTCCACATGGTTCCCTACAGGCTCAGTTGTTATTCCTAATAATGGTTTAAATCTTTTTCCCCATTCATTCATGACTTCCTCACATATGGGGTATAACATTTGTGTCAGGTAGCCTCTTTCTATAAAGAGATTTACCAAGGTAGCCATTTTCCTCTTACAAATCTCTTGACTTGAACACATTCTGGCTAGCCTCACCATCTGCCCTTTAACAATATTTCTCTTTGTGTAACCTGGATGACTACTGTTATATTCAAAATAGTCATTCAAGAAAGTGGGCTTACTCTGGATGTAAAACCTTTTTTAGCCCTGTCCAAAGTAATAGTTACATCCAAATAATTAATGGAGTCCTTACTGAGAGTACTAGTAAATTTAAAATAATTACATACTCGATTAATATAATCAAAAAATACCATAATTTCCCCATCCCTTTTCCACAAAATAAATATATCATCCAGGAAGTGAAGGCAGGTCCACCATTGGTCTGGGAATTTACTTCTTCTTTGTCTTCTTTCGGCTTTTCCCGGTTAGGGGTCACCACAGCAGATAACTTGTCCGCTTATGATTGGCAGTGGAGTTTTATGGTGTCGAGTTGCCAGCCCTGTGTCCAACCTTCCACAAAAGGCACACACATGCACGCACTCATGCCTAGGGCCAATTTAGAGTATCCAGTCCACCTACAGCATGTCTTTGGGGTCTGGGAATTTACTATTAAATATATATTCTTTTTCCCATCTGTACATTACTAAATTTGCAAAAAAGCGGGCACAACTAATCCCCATGGCTACTCCTTTAGTCTGCTTAAAAATTTCACCCTCAAATGTGAAGAAGTTATTTTTTTAAATAAAATCCATGAGGACCATAACAACATTTAGAAGGTTGTTACTTAAATCACATACTTCCAAAAGGGCCTCGTAGAAAAAATTCAACCCCTCATAGTGGGGAATTGAGGTGAACAAGTCTATGACATCAATAGTAGCAAAAGTGTTGTTCCCATTATAATAGTCACATTTGATCCTACTTAAGAAATCCCAAGAATCATGTAGGATGTAATCAATGTGATTCAAATTGCCCCTTACTACTCTTTCTACAATGATACCCAGGGGATAAGTCATACTGTTTTCAGAACTAACTAACCTATAGGGGGGATCGGTAATATTTTTGTGGGTTTTGGGTATCCCAAACATGATCGGGATTCTAGGATGATCAGTATGAAGAAATTCAAAAACTTCCTCATTAATAACACCTTGTAAAAGTGAATCTTCCAAACATAGTTGTATTTTTTTGTCAGCAATATTAATCTCATTCAAGGAAGATATCCCATATTTATCATCATCCTGTAACATACTCCAGATTTTGTTAGTATAATCTGTCTTCTCCACAATCACCATACCTCCCCCCCTTATCAGGTTTCATAAACCTCAAGTTAGCATTCCCTCGTAGTTCTTTTAAAAGTTAGTTCTCCTCAAAGGACAGGTTATATTGTTTACATTTAAAATTATAGTAGGACTCATAAATCTCCTGTGTACAAACCTTATCAAATGTAGATGTTGTAGGGTGTAAAGGTGGATTAAAACAACTTTTCCTTTTAAAGTTTAACTGTGGTGGTAAGCTAGAGGTATCTTTAAATAGGTACCTTAAATTTTACTTCCTTGTAAATAATTTAAAATCTGCAATGATCTGTGAAATATCTCCTTTCCTATTGGGCACATATTTTATACCCTTCTTCAGCAAAGAAAAATTATTCTTACTGATTTCTAACCCAGCATATTTAAATATATTAAAATCCTTATAACTCAATAGTAACCCATCAAAAGAGGAGATCATTTCTTCCTCTATGCTGTCCTGGTCAGTCAGTAGTAACTGTTCTTCCTCCATTTCTGATGGGAGGTCTTCTGACCCACCCCCTTGTTCCCCCCTTGGTGTTCTATAAAATGCCTACCTTTAGGTGCATTGTTTTTATTCAATAACCATTCAGATCTCCTTAAAACTGAATATTCCTGGTCATAGTTATCTGTCCTGTCATTGGTGTGGGTGTGTGGTGGGTGAAACACTTCCTCATTCCCTTCTTTGTTGTTCTTATAATATGATCTAGGAAAGGGGTAAGCTATCTTATCCCTATAATTGCAAAAATCCCTATGGAGTTTCTTGAGCTTCCTTTTCACATTTTCATTCACTTGTTCCTCTATTTGTTTGGAAAACAGCATCGTATCTATTGCAAACATCATCAAAATAAACATTCACAATAGTTTCATTATTTTTTTCCACTTCGTCAAATAAGCTATCTATTTTTTTTATTATTAATACTTATGATAAGTTCCATAAGTTCTATGCCATGCCTATCAAACATTTCAATGAGTTTACAAAAATCAGGGTCTTCTTCCGTTAACCCATTAGGAAAATGGTAGACCCTCAGTCCCTTAGGTACCCTCTTGTTTTTAATACTTTTGTTTAAAAACACATTGTCACATTGAAGGTTATGTACCTTCACCAATTTGTTTTCCAAGTCCCTCAGTCCCTTGCTAATATCTCCTTCATTTGGTCATGTCCCTGGTGAGGTGGTATTAGTAGGAAAAATGTCCGTATTGAACCAGTCCCTTAGGGTAGATCTATTTTCGTTTATAGTGATTTCCTGCCTTATTTGGTCGCACAGAATGGATTCCTGTGTGTTAAACCATTTATTAATAGCTTGTGTGTCTTCTTTCATGCCCCTAGGTCTTGTATTGCCATTTCCTTGTTCCCAGAGCAACCCACATATGTAGATGGAGCCTGGTTGGTTCCCGTCCTTCCTGCACAGCCTCCTGAGCCTTGTAGTCTCTTGATCGCCATTTGCAGTTCAGTAATCTTACCCGTTAGGGTGGCAATAACATTCATAAGCTGTGTCAAAGTCACAGCTTCGTTCCCTCCATTACTCAGTCTCCAGTTTTCTCTACTTTCTCTACCTTCTACAAAAAGAAAAGGTAGACTAGATTCCACAGAGTCAGCCATCATGATACAAAGTGGTTTCAGTAAACAACCTGAAAACCCAGTATATTGACACAATGCAGCAAACCACTTCTCCTAGCTGTTTCCATACACCCAAAGGTAACTACGAAAAACATAAACCAGGTAGGAACTTGCCAAACTCAAACCAATAAATGGACAAAGCAATTCCTATGGAAACAGTGGAAAAAAGGTGTCACAGCAACCTCCGGAATAGATAAAAAGTTAGTTTATTGCAACAATTCAAAACAGAAGTCAAGTGCGCTTTCATCTTGTAACCAAAGACTTGTTCAGAACAAATAAAAATACATCAATACCCTACTTAAATATTCCCTGATTCATCCTTCCAAAAACATTCACCATCCACATATACTGTAGGAACGTGGCAATCATAATCTGCTTTTAATGGTGACTTATCTGGTTTCTTCAAATCTGCCATGCAGTCATGCACTTTCCCTACATATCCAATTAAATTGGATAAGTAGTACTTGTCCCGTCTGTATTTGTACATTCTTCATACTGAAGTAGTTATCCATTTTGAGAAAACAGTCTGACTAACCCCTTCAGTGATTTTGTTTATCTCACTGTCATTTAGCAAAGTCTTGATTGCCAAATGTGGAGTTTGAACTATAACCCCACAAGAACATTGTCAAATACTCTGTCTGTCTTATTCCCCAGTAAATGGCTAAAAGTTGCTTAATGCAAGGATAATATCCTTTTTATACAGGAGTCATTCTCCTGCTACAGACAGTAACCACACTTATCTTATTGTCCGTTCCCTGAGATGCCTCTTGTGGCCATGACTGTAATAACACTACTGAGAGTGTGTCCTTCTCTGCTGCTGCTTGCAAAACAAAAAGGTAATTTACTGTTGGCAGCTATTAGCTCCATTGCTCGTGCCAACTTCTGCTTTAACATTTTAAATTCCTCTTCCTCAGTGCAACCCCATTCTAGAGTAAACTCTTATTTTTGATCTGCCAACATTTTATAGAGAGGGGCAGCAGCTTCTGTGTAGTCCTCTATAAATTCCCTATTGTAATTCATGATGCCCATGAATGTATGCAAATCTGAAATTGTCAAAGGGTTTGGAAATTTCAAATGCCCCTCACCCTTTACCTTTTACCTTTGTCGGTCTGATAATTTGCTCTTGTGACAAAAACTATATTTTGTCTTGGTTTACTTTGAATTCTGCCTCCTGTAACAGTCTCAGAACTTTTCTCAGCTGTGTATGTGTTCTTCCACAGTCTCTGACTATATCAGAATGTCATCAGTATAATGAATAACCTTGTCATCTATATTCACATCCTATAAGAATGTCCCGACTATCTAATGAAAAATGACAGGACTGTTCTGAAAACCCTGAGGTAATCTAGTCATGACATACTGTTGATTTCCAAAGGTAAAAGCAAACCTTTGCCATTCCCTTTTCTAAAGTGGTACTGCAAAAAACCCATTTGCTAAATCTTTCACTGTAAACCTATTACTTTGTGGTTTTATGTGAGCTGCTATTTCTGAAACTCCTGGTATCAAATGTGCTCTCGGCTGTGTGCACTGATTAACCTTACAGAGATCTGTTACCAAATTGTAACTCTTATCCTTCTTTTTAATTGGCCAAATAGCAAATAGGTGAATTTGTTGGACTGTGACCCTTCTGAATTATGCCTGCTTGTTTCCAGTCTAAAATGCATTTCCTCATGTTATCAGCTGCCTCAGGTGCAGCGGTTAGCGGTGTTGCCTCACAGCAAGAGGTTCTCCAGTTTGATTCTCAGCTGGGATGCCTTCTGTATGGAGTCTGCATATCCTCCCTGTGGTCCTGTGGGCTTCCTCTGGGTGCTCCAGTTTCTTCACACATCCCAAAGACATGCAGTAGGTGGATTGGACACTCTAAATTGGCCCTAGATGTGAGTGTGTGCGTGTGTGTGCCTTCTGTGGAAGGTTGGGTGCCAGGCTGGCAAGTCGACACCGTAAAAAAAAAAACTCCACTGCCAATCATGACCAGACAGATGATCCGCTGTGGTGACCCCTAACCGGGAAAAGCTGAAAGAAGAAGAAGATCAGCTGCCTCAGCTGAAATCAAACACTGTTTTTGGAAAGGAGGAATGTAATCCCTTGTACCTCCTATTGTAATCAGAACTTTTAACTTCCCACAGTCTGTTTTTATTTCTGCCCATAAGGTCTGAAATTCTTTTTCTGTGATATTCCAAATATGTCTTTGTTCATCTCTCAGGGGCACCACCCTAATCCCTTGCTATTTACTAGGATAACTTGCATTGTCGTGCACTTTCGGTTAACACTTAGTTCACTTTCATCTCTTGTTTTCCACAAAATACAGTTGGAAAAATCAATTACTATACCAAGTCTGTTTAAAATATTCATTCCTGTTATGGTCATTCCACAAGTAGGATGCATCAAAAATGTTCCCATTACCAAGGTTTCAACCTGAAAACCAGAACTTAATTTCTACAGGCTCCCTCCCCACTGTGACCCATGCACTACCATTGAAACCTGAGATCAAAGTTTTCTTTCTCGGTCTGGCTTAAGCCTTCTGTTTGTAACAGAAACTGTTGATCCAGTCTCTATTAAGACATTTTTCCATGACAACCCTTCTACCTAGATGTCAGTTAAAGGTCTACCATCATGTCTCCATTTAAAAAATGCTAACTGAACTATCTGAGTAGAGTGGCACACCCCTATTGTGAATCACTATCAGTATCCAGATACCTGAAAACTTCTTTGACAACACAAATATTGTGTTCTTGCTTCTGGGAATCATCATCCTCATCTACTGTGTATGCAGGACAAAGCAATTCCTGACATACAGCCTGCTGCCTTTTGCATTCTGAGCCACAGGAAGGATCTTCATTAGCTCCTATGGGATATACATTGCCTTCACCATCATATTGCTGAAATTTAGTATTTCCTCTTGCATTATTATGAAATATTTGACCCTCTATGATATCATCCTGCAACTTTTGCTTTTCCTTCCTGATGTTTTTCTTCTGAGTCCCTTGCAAGTACTCCTGTCTCTATCTGCCTACTTTTCCATTTTATGTAGTATGTCCTGCTTGATATGTCCAAGTTTTCTACGGAAAAAAAATGCAATTTGTCTATTATCAAGGCTTGCAGTAATGGGAGGGGCTGATGCCACTCTCAGTACATTCCTATTCTCATCCCCCTACCTTTCTCTACCTCTACCCCATTCTACTGTACCTACTATTTCAAACTCATCTTCATCAGTACCAAGAGAAAAAATGTTATGCTTAAAAATATCTTCATTGTCATTCATTACTCTCCCTCTCTTTAACTTATGAACACATTGCTCTAATGTTCACAGGTTCACAGGTAGATACTAGGCTATTGGCCCTAGGGCCTATATAAGCATAGCCAAATGACACCCTGGCTTTTGCCACCCAAGAAAATTATTTTCCTGTGTCCCTTTCAAGCAGAGCCACAGAAGTGATCCCCGGGGTGAATTTCCCATCTCCCATCCAATCATCAAGATTTTTCTTGAAGAGTGCTAATGAGGAACTTTGTTTGATATAGATAGGTAGTTTGTTCCAGAGTATGGGAAGTCTCTGGGACAGGAATCTATTCCTCTAGCATGTTCTGCTTATTGTGGTGACAAGGTTTAGGTCCCAAGAAAGTGTAGCTTGGAGGGACTGGGATTTCTTTAAGTGGAGCATGTCCAACAGCTCTGGGTTTGACATAGCTTTGTGTGTTAGGCAGAGATCACCTCTGAGTAGGCAATTTGCGACAGAGTAAAGCTGGAGTTTTTTGAGATGGTCTACATAGGGCATCTGTTTGAGGCCAGTAATCCTCTTTGTAAGGTATTTTGTGGCCTTTTCAGTTGTTGTAGATGTCTTGTGAGGTACATACCAAAAGGGGTGTTGTACTCTATAATGGGTCTAATGAGTGATGAGCAGAGGGGAACAATGACCTCTTTTTTCCTGGATGAGAAACCGTTCATGATGAGGTGTGCCACGTAGAAGGTTTCCTGACTACTGGGTGATGTGATTATCAAAGGAGATACTACTGTCCACCTGTGTCCCAAGGTCTCTTATAACACTTTTGGTGTTAAGAAGACTACCGCCTATGTGGTAGCTCATGGGTACAGAGTTTTTACCAAAAGGGATGACAATGCACTTTTTGGCATTGAGCTTGAGGCCATTGCTTTAACACCAGGCATCTGTCTCAGTGAGGCCCATTTGTAGGATGTCCACATCGTTAGGAGTTTTGATTATGGCTCCTAGTTTGCAGTCATCTGCAAACTTTGTTAGCCAAAGACCTTCTGTGTTAGTCTGTACTTCAGAGAAGTATATACCAAACAGGAGAGGACCTAGGACTGAACCCTGTGGTACTCCACTTGTCACTGGTCTGAAGTTGTATTTAGAGTCTGCTACTGTGGTTCTGTCAGTGAGCCAGTTGGCAACCCATCTTGTGACATAGGGATTTATACCTAGTTTAGTGAGTTTATCTATAATTCCAGAGTAGGGGATGGTGTCAAAACTTGGCGAGATCTAGATAGGCTGTGTGAACCACTTTGCCCTCATCTACGGCTTTGGTGACCACTTCAAAGAAGTCTGTCAGGTTTAGGAGACATGATCTGTCTTTTACAAACCCAAACTGGGTAGGGTCCAGAGTTTGGAGATTACCAATGTCATTGTTTACAAGTTCCATGATGATACATTCCATAGCCTTGCAGACCAGGCTCGGCAGGCTAATGGAGTGATACTTCCCGGGGTCCATGGTGTCTCCCCCTTTGTGGAGTGGGATAACTGTTGCTGTGCGCTATTCAGTGGGCACAAAGCCTGAAGTGAGGCTATGATTGAACATGGTACTTAGGTGGGGTGCCAGTTCATTCTGTAGTTCATGTAGAACGCAGCCTGGGATGTTGTCAGGTCCCATGGATGCTGTGTTCTTGGCTTTGGAGAGTGTGTTTTTTACCTGTGCAGCAGTGATTACAGGAACTTTGCATTCTTCCGGTATAGAGATGGGTCCTTTAGGGGGTGAGAGAGGGGTAAAGTTAGCACTGAACCTATCTGCCAGGATGTTGGCAATATCAGTTGGTTCTGTATGTTTAGTGCCATTGTGCTGTAACTCAAAGCAGATCTGAGTGTTGCCATTGAGATTCTTGACATAGCTATAGACTGCTTTGTGGTTGTCTTTAGAATCAGTGGCGATTTTATTTTCATAACTAGCTTTGGGGGATTTTATAAGGGATCTCAGCTTTTTACTGAGGCTGACCACTGAGTTCCTCCAATCATGGGATTTTACTCTTTTTTGCAACAGTTTCTTTCTTCTGTTGTAGAGTTTGTTTATGGCAGGGGACCACCAGATTGGCTTCCTTTTTTTGTAGGATAGCATCTTGGTTCTGTTAGGGATTGCATGATCCATGCACTCGTGTAAGTGCTTATAAAGTGCATTTGTACAGGATTCAGCAGTCGTACCTCTATTGTCCGTCAGCATGGGTGTCGTGAAGTTTGCCATTTCTGTCTTGAGAAGCTTAAAGTTGGATTTTGAGAAATTTTTTTACGGTGGTTTTCCTAATGGGGTTGGGGGTGGGATTTGGATGTTTAGGGTGATTTGCTTGTGGTCAGATCTGACCAACAAGGAATTGACCTCTGGAACAAGGAACACCGGTTGCCCATGTCGGTAATGACCAGGTCTAGGATATTGCTGCCCCTGGTGGGGCTGTGAATAAGTTGATCCAAGGCGTTGGAATTTATGAATTCCAGACAATGTTGAGCACAAGGGTTGGTACATGAGTAGTTTTCCCAGTTAATGGTGGGGTAGTTGAAATCGTCCTTTATTAGGGTGTTAGGTTGTACCCCAATATTTCCCAGTTTATCAAGAAATGGGAAGTGGGAATCCTGGGGCATGATGGGGGATCTGTAGCAAGCTACAATTTGGATTGCGGTCTTGCCCAGAGTTAGTTGCACTTGGATAATCTTGAATGAATTATTTTGAGCAACTAGCCTGGAGATATGGATATCCTTAATGAATATGGACACGCCTCTGCCTTTAGTGCTTCGGTCCAGGTTAGGTGGCCGAAAGGTGTGGTATGAATTATAGCCTGGTAATGCAGGGGTGCTCTCTGGAGCCATGAACCAGGTCTCTGTCACTGCACAGATGTCGATGTTCTCCATTTTATAGGAGTGCCTCGAGTGAGTGAACTTTGAGGTTTAGACTTCTAGCATTAAGTAGCATTACTCTCAGATTTTGCTTGCTTGTACCTATTATGGTGGTGAATTTGTCATTTGAATCTTGCCTTAAAAAGGCACTATAGGGGTGGCAAGAGCCTTAGCCAGTGTCCGTAATCCCAAGGGCAACAGGTGCAGGCCATCTCTGACATAACATTGTGGTTTGTCGATCATGTCATCCCAGGCAGACAGATACTGGATCCCCTTAGAATGACCCCAGAAGCTTAGCCAATTGTTGAAGTCAATCATTTTGTCCTTGTCCTGTGGTATCATTCTGGGTGATGGCAGGATGCTAGTCAGGGCTAGGGTCATACCTGCCTGGGCTACAAGATCGGACAGCTCCTCCATGTCTCTTTTCATGTAGTCCAGGGAGGTATGTCTCAGGTGATTCACACCAACATGGACAATGACAGAGTCATATTTGTACTTGTTGTGGAGTGACCTGAGTGCATGCATTATGTGGTGGATCCTGACACCTGACAGGCAGCTGACAGTATCTTTCTACTTGTTTAGCCTGGTGGGTGGAACATCAGTATGCCTGACTACAGAGTCACCTATGACTAGAGTGTTGGGTACGTTGTTATGCCTTTTGGGCTATGGTTGAGTGGCACACTCAGTTTGTGGGCTATGTGTCATTTGGGTTGTGTTGGGGGGGGGGTGGAGGTTGCTTGCATTTCTGCTTTGGAAGTCCCTGTTTCTTGGGTAGATTTTTTTTGAGAGCCTGCATGAATGTAGGTGTATGTTTTGTGTTTCTATGTGTGTGTTTTGGTGGTATAGGTTTTAAGGGACTATGCGATGAGTGTGGTGTGGTGCAAGTGTTTATATTTTCCTCTTGACTGTCTAGTCCAGTCTTGGGTGAAGAGATCTTTGCTTCCAGTTTGGATATATAAGTGCATCTCTCACAGGTTGTAGTTTTGGTAGAATGAGAGGGTTGTCTGTGTACATGAGGCAATTGCTGCATTGCCCCAAGATGCCCAGATTCATCAGGTAGACAGGAGAAAACACTGGGAGCTGACCCATAGACATGCCTGGATAGGTGCTTATTTATTTAGTACTAAAAACTGCTTTCCTCTAGACAAGTGCGGAAAGTTGAGTGCTGTAGTAATTTGTAGCTTATTTGGTGCTTACAATGAGTTCTGAATAAGTGCTGAGCTCAAAGAAACAGATTTGAGTGCTGAAACTAGAAAACTGGCTAGTTCTAAGAAACAAAATTGAGCTAGAAGGCTTCCCTCCAGCACAGAAAGGCTTGGGGGCTCAGAAGCCTACAAACAGTCCTGGATACAGCAAATCTGTATCTGGACTAGATGACTTACAGGAAAGGCAGGAAACAAGCTTAGAATTTTTTTTTGTAAAGTGGAAAGGGAAAAGGAGGAGCAGAAACTAACTTGGTTGGCCTTCTCAAATGTTCTCCCTGGATTAAGTAGAATGAGGTAATGACACTAGATTGGGAGGAGTGTCCCAGATCAAATTTACAGTAGGGGCGGGCAACTGCAAAGACACTAAGTATAAAAACAGGAAATCAATAGGATGGTGGGAAACAAAAATCAGAACAAACAAACCCAACCAGATGCTTCACAATTGTGGAAAATTTCTAGTTAATACCTCACACACAGTGAAACTAGCTAGAAAAGTATATGCAGACAATAAAAGTGCTATAAATAACTCAAAAATAAGCAAAAAACAGGATACGTAATGTTATATATCACAGATTAGTTGGCTCAGAGCCCTTCCTCCAACTTCCTCTGAGTAGCTCAGTGTGAAATGGCAGAAACACTCACAAGTTAACTTCTTAAGTAACAAAGTTGAAACCTGAAACAACTTTTTAAAAAAAGCTTGAAAGAACCAATGAGGTGCTTACTCCACGCCATAGTCCAGGTAACCCCAATCAGCCAATGACCATAAACAATTCACTCTCACTGAAATGGTATATTGGCTTTGGCTAAACTATGATGGCCTGGAACATGTGCTCAGACACACAGCCTCTACTAACAAACAACTAGGCCCAAAACACAAGCCTGAATATGGACAATGCTACACTACCAACACTACTTAGGTAGAAAAAAACTGCAGAAATGTTTAAACAGATAAAGGATCAAGGAGACTCTATAGAATGCTTTTAACTGCAAACAAGTTATATAATACACTCCTCAGCAGGAAATCAGAACAAACAAACCCAACCAGATGCTTAACAATTGTAGAAAATTTCTAGTTAATACCTCACACACAGTGAAATTAGCTAGAAAAGTATATGTAGACAATAAAAGTGCTATAAATAACTCGAAAAAATAAGCAGAAAAAAGGGTACTTAATGTTATACATCACAGATTAGTTGGCTCAGAGCCCTTCCTCTGACTTCCTCCAATAAGCTCAGTGTGAAATGGCAGAAACACTCACAAGTTAACTTCTTAAGCAGTTTCCTCATAAATGCACTCACTGTCACCTGGTACTCCTTTTACTTGTTCTAAAAATGCATGTATTAGCCTCTTTTGCATTTCACTCACTTCCTTGTCATCTATTATGTAAATGATTTAAAAAGCCAATTTAAAATGATCTGCCTTTTACAGCATCCTGTCAGAAAATGCAATATTAAAATACTCTAACAATTTTGTATTCAAAGTTTGGCCTTGGGAGTATGCCAAGAGTATAGCTCTCATTATGACTAACTTTGAATCAAGCCTGCATTTATTAGAAACAATAAAAAACTTATAACACTTTGGAATAAATACCAAAAATATTTTTGCAGTGAATCATCCCATGTATTGCTAGCTGTATACAAAAGACAATCTTCAAATGTCAACATATTGTAAAAATACATTCCTTGTCATTCCAATGAGGAATGGTTTGTAGTAAATGAGACTGTTGGTAGAGATCAACTGGAGAACCTGTCACCACCAGCACATTTGGAGCATTAATGTTATCTGAACTAACGTTCTGTCACATCTCTCTGTAAATCTGCATTTGCAACTGCATAGTCCTGTAGCTGTTTCTGTAATTCCCCTATCTTAATGTGTAATTCTGCTTCCTTTGCCATGGCATTCAAATGTTTCTGGTGTGCATCCTTTAACTCATGTGTAAAAGCTTCTGTGTCAATGTCCCCACCCATATTCTCCTGTGTATCAATAGCAGAATGTATAGCAACATCAGCCCTAGTCAAGATGTCTAAAAAATCTTGCATATACTTCTTAACCTATATGCCATGTTTCCTTAACATTTGCATGTATTTTTCAGTTAATCATACATGTCTGATCATTCTTTATCTTTGTTAAAAGCATCTCACTGCAAGCAGTAAGTCTGAAACACTTCAGCTGTCTCAACAACCTGTAAACTTTTAGCATGATCTAAAAATAATTGGAATACTCTATAAAATGTAGAAACTGGCATTACAAAATACTTTTGACTTGCCCTGCATAGTCTTTATTGACAATTGCTGTAACATAGTTTTATGGCATGTTAAACAAAAATAAGGATATCTGTCTCCATAATTAAAACATTCGACTTGAGTTTTATACTTTTGTACATACTGATCAAAACAATGTATCCATTTACACATATACATTTTCTCACATCTATTTATATCAAATAGTGCTTTATTGCATTTAACATCACTACTAGTTTGCTCATACCACTAACATAATAATATCCAAACTTCATCAGGAGACTGATTTAAGTCTATGGCCACAGAATGTGTGCATCTAGCACTTATGTCGTTGACGGTATCCATGTTATTTCAGAAAGAGGCTTACTGTTTTCAGAAATGGCTAATAGGTGATCAGGCTGTAGACTAAAACTGCAAACTGGAAACTCCCTCTCTGTTGAAAATGCTGGTGAACATCTCAGAGCAGATGCAAAGATGAATTCTCGGTTTCACCCACTTGGAAGTTCCTGATACTGCTGAGCAGTTCAATACTGAATGTATGGCAGTTGGCGCCCACAAAATATTAATAGTGCTTGTCATAGTACTTTTATGAATATTTAAAAGGGTCTGAATTAAGTCTGGTACACCACTGTTAATCTGAATTATCAGCAAGTTACACAGACTCATACTGTACAACTGTATATTTGTATACTGTAAGGCTTATTGAAACAAGCCAACCAAGCACTACTGTCAAGATTATAACATTTTCTTTATAACACAGATCACTGTCAGATACACTGCCCTTCCTCAGCTGACTTTAATTACAAAATGTCCACCAGATAGTCTTTCATAGCCACTTTTATCTAGTTTCAAAATGTTGTCCTTAATGAAACATTCTTTTCCTGTAATGAAGCATTCTTTGTCTGCATCCTTATCTCATCCAGAGAAAACCAGTTCTTAGCAGGCCGAACTGTTCTTTCATTGATATGACAGTATGTAACTCTTTCTGCTGTGTTAACCATTTCCCTTTAACAGGTTTATTCACTTGAATATCTGTAGACCTTCAACTGTTTATAATATTTCAACAAGCCTCCATTGTTAATGCCATTTGTTACAAAAACATTCCAAAATATAATACTTGTTGTTTCACATAGGCATATTCTGTTAAGCTAATCATATTTCTTTTCTGTACTTGCAGATGCTGTGTTATAAAAATATCACACTGTTACTATGATAAAAAGCAGTTTTACCAAACCTCAGTTACTGTGAAGGAAAAAACAGTTCTACCAAATTGTATATTTTTCTCTATGAAATACATGTTATTGCTATGATGAAAACTAGTTTTACTTTACATAATTCTATCACATACAGCCAAACACCTTGGTCATAGGTGACTTCATCCTTCCATTGACTGGGAATCATACACAACCACGGAAATGCTTGCCAAGAGGTTCTTGGACTTTGACAATACAAATGCTCTGGAACAGACAGTCAACATCCCAACAAGGGGCTCAAATGTCCTACACATAGTACGCACCAACATGGAGGATCACTGCTCTTCCCCTGTGTGATGCCTCCCTGGTAAGATCAGGCCATAATATAGTTTCATTCAATGTAACTGTAAGGCCTGACACCCCTTCAGGAGAAAAACAGCTAATTTGTTTTTCAAAACAAACTATCTCCCACTAAGCAATGGTACAAAAAGTTTCAAACCCCCCGATCAATCACAGACAACACTGACTCCTATGCAGAGATGCACACAAATGCCCTGTATAACCACTTAAGCAGTTGTATAGATTGTACCTGACTGGATAAAAACAGGTACTTCCAAAAAACCAAGCCACCCTGGTGGACCTCAAGTATAAACAGGTTATATGGCAAGAGGAAGAAGCTAATGTCTAATACTAATAACAAGAGGAAACTGACTCATCAGAGGTAGATTTCCCTCCACAGCTTAAACAAACAAATCAGAAATCTTGTCAAGTCCTCTAAAGCTAAAAATAATCACAAGGCATTCTTTAACATCTGAAATTTGAAAGGGAAAGCCCAGCTATGTTACAAACCGGTAGTGGATGGTACCACTCATACTATACTGAAGGGAATTGCCAACCTGCTAGCTGACAGATTTGGCACAAACTTCACCACCCTGTCCCCACCAGCCATACTCCAAAGCATACCTGCCATCATTCTTCAGCCTATTATCTCTAGAGAACAGATCATATTTGTGTTCTCCAATACCAAAAATGAGACCTCAATGGGACCAGATAACATCCCAGATTGCCTATTAAACAGTCTAAAGCAGTCTAAAACAGGAACTAGCATACCCACTTGCTGCCCTTTTAAACCACAGCTTGAGAACTGGCTATGTTCAGGCAGAATGGAGGACAGCAACAATAATACCCCCTGCAGAAAGTGGGCCATCAACTGACCCTGAGAACTATAGGCTCATAACCCTTACTAGTCTCATCTGCAAGGCCATGGAAATAATCATTGTGACCATACATGGGCATAGATGATCTCCAAACTCTAGACCCAACCAAGTTTGGAATCATTAAGTGTAGATCATGCTTGTTAAACCTGGCAGACTTCTTCAAGAAAGTCCCACAGCCCTGGATGAAGGAAAGACAGTGCATACTGCCTAACTTGACCTAGCCACTCCATTTGACATAATCCCAACACTTAGGTATTATAGAGAAACTCTCCCAACTGGGAATTAACCCTTAAGTTACTAAATGGATAATCAATTGACTCACTTACAGAACACATAGTGCCAAAGTTGGTGACTTCACCTCTAGCAGTAGACGTGTCACCAGTGGCGTACCCAGGGATCTGTGCTGGGCCCTTTACTATTCATAGGTTTATAGGTAGGTACTAGGCTATCAGCCCAAGAGCCTACAGAAGCCTAGCCAACAAGGTTCCCTGGCTTACACCACCCAAGAAAGTTATTTTCCTGTGCCACTGTCGAGCAGAGACACAGAAGTGATCCCCGGGGTGTATTTCCTATTTCCCATCCACTCATCAAGATTTTTCTTGAAGAGTGCTAATGAAGAACTTTGCTTGACATAGATGGGTAGCCTGTTCCAGAGTATGGAAAGTCTCTGGGACAGGAATCTATCCCTCCAGCATGTCCTGTTTATTGTGGTGACAACGTTTAGGTCCCTAGAGCGTGTAGCTCGGAGGGATTGGGATTTCTTTAGGTGTAGCTTGTCCAACAGCTCTGGGTTTGACATAGCTTTATATGTTAGACAGAGATCACCTCGGAGTAGGTGATATGCTATGGAGTAAAGCTGGAGTTTTTTGAGGTGGTTAGTGTAGGGCATTTGTTTGAGGCCAGTAATCCTCTTTGTGAGGTACTTCTGTGGCATTTCCAGCTGCAGCAGATGTCTTGTGAGGTACATTCCAAAAGGGGCATTGTACTCTATAATGGGTCTAATGAGTGTCGAGTAGAGGGGAACAATGACCTCTTTTTTCCTGGATGAGAACCCTTTTATGATGAGGTGTGCCACATAAAATGACTTCCTGACTACTGTGGCGATGTGACTATCAAAGGAGAGACTACTGTCCACCTGAGTCCCAATGTCTCTTATCACACATTCAGTGTTAAGTAGATTGCTGCCTATGTGGTAGATCATGGGTATAGAGTTTTTACCAAAGGGGATGACACTGCACTTTTTGGCATTGAGCTTGAGGCCATGGCTCTGACACCAGGCATCTGTCTCAGCAAGGCCCTTCTGTAGGATGTCCACATCATTTGGGGACTTGACTATGGCTCCTAGTTTGCAGGCATCTGCAAACTTCGTTAGCCAGAGGCCATATATGTTAGCCTGTACTTCAGAGAAGTAGATACCAAACAGGAGAGGTCCCAGGATGGAACCCTGTGGTACTCCACTTGTCACTGCTTTGAGGTCAGATTTGGAGTCTGCAACTTTTACAGTGTGGGTTCTGTCAGTGAGCCAGTTGGCAACCCATCTTGTGACATAGGGATTTATACCTAGTTTAGTGAGTTTAGCTATAATTCCAGAATATGGGATGGTGTTGAAAGCCTTGGCGAGGTCAAGATAGGCTGTGTGAACCAACTTACCCTCATCTACAGCTTTGGTGACTGCCTCAAAGAAGTCGATCAGGTTCAGGAGGCATGATCTGCCTTTCATAAACCCGAACTTGGTGGGATCCAGAGTTTGGAGGTTACCAATGTCTTTGTTTATGAGTTCCATGATGATATGTTCCATGGCCTTGCAGACCAGGCTCGTCAGGCTAATAGGTCTCGAAAGTCCAGACAAATGCAGACAGCCCATGGCTGACAAAGTTTGCTAATGATTGCAAATTGGGTGCAATCATTGAGTTCCTCCAGTGATGTTAACATACTGCAGAAAGGGCTAACACAGACAAATGAGTGTTGCCAAAGCCACAAATTAAAGCTAAATACACACACACACAAAAGTGTTATTATTCCCTTTGGAAAAGCTGGATTCCCTGCTAATTACACTATCGACACCCCCCCCCCATGAGTTCAAACCCAGTGATATGAGATCTGGGTACATAGGTTGATAGCAATCTGAAATTCGACCATAAAATTTCCACGGTGGTGAGGAAAGCCTTCTATGTAGCACATCTCATAAGTAAAGGCATTGCATCCAAATCTAGGGATGTTATAACTCTATTGTACTTGGCCTGCTTCAGACCAATAACTGAGTGCAATACTCCCTTTTGCATGTACCTCACCAGATACATGCAACAACTGGAGAAACCCCAGAGATTTCTCTCCAAGAAAATACAGGGCTCCAAAATCAAGACTGAATGCCCTGTCACTGTACTCTGAATCTTATAGGCTGTAAGAAGTGACCTGTGTCTGGTCTACAGGGTAGTCTCTGACCCTAACCTAATGGAAATGCTGCACATTTGCAAACTAAATAGCACAAGAGTCACTCACTCTAGGGATCTCAACTTAGCCTGTGACATGAACAGAACATGCTGAAGAGACAGGTACATCTCTCAGAGATTGCTACTCATCTGGAATAAACTCCCAATTCATAAGAAGCAGAGCTCATCCCTGAGCCTCTACAAATGCAACTTAGATAAATGGATGGGTGACTGCAGATTCACTCTGAGGATGGTGTCAATGTCCATCATGGACAGGAGCAGTCGGTATTAACCATAGACTGTCTCTGTAAATGTTGCTCAACTAACCAATGACAATTGGGGCAACTCAGGATAAACAGAACTAGGCTTGTAAGGGCTCTAGGGCCATTAGCTTAGTAACCATCTATGAACCTGTGAACCTATAAGGTATATTTTAGCCCCTCAGTGCTATAAAAAATGTTTCTAAGTGACCTGGCAATGTTGACTAATGTTGCCAAAAATGGGCATGGATATGTGCTGGGTTGAGGACCTGACTTGCTCAGACCTACTCCTGGGACACATGCTAACAGTGGAGGGGGGTCTATGTGTCCTTACTGGCCAGTGTGTGCCAACTATAAGGCCCAGCATCCGTAGTTCTATAAGGTACTGGTCAGCTGGTGTCAATTTGCCTAGTTTGGGGTACCTGGGATAGCTCTGTTGAGCAACATCTGGAAATAAAACCATTCAACTAGGCAAACATGAACTAAGAATTGCTTAACTCAATGTAGGTTCACTGACAGGATTCAGCTTGCAAGTGGATGATATGTTGAAAGGCAGAGACTGCACATCCTCTCTATCCAGGAGACAAGCTGGAAGGAAAGGCAAAGAAACAAAGTCACTTGGTTTGTGATCCAGAGTCTACTGCTCTGGGGAAGAAGAGATGAGAAATGGTATGGAAAACTGTGATGAGGGAGAGGCTTCAGAAGACAGTATGATATGTCATCAGAATTACTGACATACTCATGACAATGGACTACAGTGAAATGATAGGACAGTATTCATAATCCCCGCCTATCCTCACAGTAGGGATGTAATAATGAGGAAAAGAGTACATTCAGGCAGCAGGTGCAGGACCTACTAGATAAAGCAGTGCAATAAGAGTTGGTTTTGATAATGCGGGATCTGAATGCACACACCAGGGCAGGCAAAACATGATCTGAGTGGGTGCACATGGTGCACATGGGTGGGGCAACATGAATAAAGAAGAAGTATTTCTAGACTTCTGTCTGGCAAATGACTTGATGGTGGCCAACATGGTTCAGCAAGAGAAACAGTCACAAGATCATATACAGAAGTGGTCAATATGCTGCTCAAGGAAACTTCCTCCTAGCAAGGACTGGGTTCTGGAGTAGAATAAGTGATTGCAAAGTCATCCCCAGTGAAACAGTCAGGACACAGCAAAAAACACTGGTTGCTACAATCAGCTGCAAGCAGTGGTCAGAGAAGGCTCTAAAGCCAACAGGGACTAGGCAGAACACCTAGAAGATGATTTAAGTGAATGTCCAAGAGTTCAAGGAAATACCTAGGGTCTAGGACCTCAGGAAGAAATGGAAATAGATGGAGCTGAAGAAGAATAGTAGCACCTTAAAACAGCATGTGTGAGGACTATAGAACAGATATGTGGCTAAGCCAGGTATGGAAATAAGGTACATAAGAAAAGTTATTGGTGAAATCGAGAAGTCTAGGAAGTCCTCAAAAGAAAGGGAGAAGGAGGGTAGGAAAAAAGAATATGATAAAAAAGATGGATTGGGCTTAGGAGGAATACTGGTTGGCTCACAAAAAGGCTAAAAGAAAAGTTACAATAGCAAACAACAATTCATCAGAAGCACTCCACCAGCATCTGGAAAGGGGCTCACCAGACAGCACAAAGAAACTACATCTGGTTTCAAGGAAAAGACAGAAAGATAAATAAGATAGTCATCAGACACCCCATATAAGGGATGCTAGCAACGAGCTGCTCACCAGCCTACAGGACATCAAAGGCAGATGAAAAGAGTACTTCCAGCAACTTCTGAATGAAGAAAACCCCACAGAAGCTGTAATACCCCAGACCCAGCCTACAATGGATGAAGATGTAGAGGAGCCCACCTAGAAAAGGTCAGAAGAACACTAAGGAAAATGAAGTCAGAGAAAACAGCAGCCTACGATGAGGTCATGGCAGATATGATCAAAATGTTTGGTGAGGCAGGAGAAAGATTACTCCAGAGGGTACTTATTGCAGTATGGAGGAAAAGACATATCTCAAATTACTGGAGAATAAGAATTTTAGTGCCAGCATGCAACAACAAAGGGAACGTTCACAACTGTTGGAAGTATAGAAGTATCAAACTCCTGTCACACTACATGAAGTTTCTGGAGAAAGGGATTAATAAATGAATATGCAGAGTAGTAGAAAGTAAGACTAGTGAAGAGAGGTTTAGATTTAGATCAGGATGAAGGACAACCAACTGAATGTTTACAGTGAGATAGATGGTTGAAAAGAAGCCAATTGGACATTCTGACAAGTTCCCAAGAAAGCTAATTTGGGAAGTTCTGTAATCATTCAATATCCTGGAAACATTTTTAGAACTGGTGCAGAATATGTTTAAGGACCAAATGACACAAGTACAACTAATGTTCAGACTCACACAGGGGTTACAACTGGGAGTGGGTGTGCATCAGGGTTCAGCTCTGAGCTCACTGCTGTTCATACTGGTACTACATTAGCAAACAAGTCAGTAGAGAAAGATGAACAAAGCTACTGTATGCAGATGATGTGGCATTACATGCAGACTTGGAACAAGAACTTCAGCAAATGATATGGGAATGGAATGCAATGATGAAGGTACATGGGATGAAACTGATTACAGATAACACAGTTGTCATTGCAGCAAATTACAGAAATCAGAAGAAGCTGAGAACTGAGACAGAAGGAAAATAGAGAAAGAATTTAGTGGGAGGGTGGCCTAATGGTTAAGGTGTTTGCCTTACAAACACAAGGTGCAGGGTTTGAGTCTCACAAGGGATAATTGGCTAGGCTTACAATGGCTCGCAAGGGCAGTTAGCCTAGTACTAACCTATTTACTATGCTTGTATGGGCCCTAGGGCCGATAGCCTAGTACCTACCTATAAGAAGTTACAGCTTCAAGTATCTGAGAAGGGTAGTTAAGGAGCAAATAAGTCTGAATGAGGAGGTCAAAACTAGAATCAGAGGGGCTGCAACAAAGTGGCACAGAGTGTCAGGGGTAGTGTGTGTGACAGAAGAATGTCAAAAAACCTGGAAAGTAAGTTGTACGAAATAGTAGAATGACCAGTGCTACTGAACGGTACAGAAACCTGAACAGTGAAGGTAGAGCAGGTGAAGAATCGACTTTGCCAACAACCTTCACTCCTCCTCATTACATGTTCAGTCATCCAGTATGCTGATGACTCAATACTAAACTGTTCCTCTCCTTACATTCAAGAACTCCAACTAATAACACAGGCTTCTTTCCTCTCTGTAGAAGAATGGCTTACCGACTCTCAACTAATACTCAACCCTAATAAAACTAAACGTCTCATATTTCCACCAACTAACCTTAATACTCATGCACTCACTTTCACTATCACATCTCACAGCAATACCAATATCTCTCCTATCACCCACACCAAACTACTTGGTGTTGAAATAGACAACAACCTGAGATTTGACAATCACATTGCACTCACTATTGAAAAAGTACATAAAAAACTAGGAGGCATATATAGAAACACGCAATTCCTCACAAATAGCACTAAGGTAAAAATTGCACAAACACATCTTTTGTCCACACTTTTATATGCCTCTCCAATCCTTATCAATCTCAGAAAATCTGATATTGCTAAACTTGAAACCTGCTATTACAAAATTGCAAAATTCGCCTCTAATAGCCCTCATCTCACACACAACTGCTCAGTCCTAAAAAGACTTAACTGCCTTGAACTCCCCCATCTTCTCTACAACCAGCTCATATTAGCCCCCAAAATACTTTACTACCCAGACAAAATTCCTGCATTACAAAACCTAATACATCCCTAATCCAGTACTAGGGTCCTACATTCCAATAGCAAACCTCCTTCAAGTCATTAAACCTTACAACTCTGCTGGATCTTCCCTATACTCTAATGTCATGGCCAAAAAGTGGAACGCTTTGCCCACTAACATAACTACAATCTCCTCCTTAACCCTACTTAAACAATCCCTAAAATTATGCTTACAAGCCAACTGAATATGTAACTGTAATTCTCCAGGCTAGTCCTCTGGTCACACAGGATTACCTCTCTCACCTTTTCATCAGGCATTTTATCTTTCCTCCTACCTGAAACTCTTTCTCTTCCTTCTACTTTTCATTCTTGTTCTATGCCTATACCCTAGAATATTCTCTGTATCTCTTCTACTCCACTTTTCCCACCTGTCATCTAACTTATCTTCCTAAGTGTGTCTTCCGTCTAACAGTAAAGTCTACCCTAAACTATCCTATTAGCTTTACATTTCTAGCTTCAGCCTTCAAACTGAATAGCTTCTCTTAACTTACCTGGTTACGAATGCCTTCATTTATTGACTACCATTTTGATTTTGATGTATTATGAAAGTATCCTGCTCTGTATCTGTGTATTGTTGGACATGGAAAATGTCTTACTTCTGTAACTGTGATATTATAATAGATAATACTTATGTTGTACATGCTTTGTAACGTGGAGAGTTTCTCCCCGGGCCTCTGCTAAAAAAGGACTTACGTCCAGTCAGACTTTCCCAGTAACCAAATGTAAAAATAAAATAAATAAATAAATAAATAAATAAATAAGTGGCTAAGATGGGTGGTATAGGATGTATATTGTGGGACACATGATGAAATGATGACATCAGAGCTGAAGCGCAAGCAGCTCCAGTTGTAGAGAAGGTCAGAGAGAACAGGTTATGGTGATTCAGGCACTTGTGCGGGAAAGATGAAAACAATCTGGTAAGGAAGATTTAAGCAGACAGGAAGAAGGCAAGAGGAAATGAGGCATCCAGCAAACAAATGGCTGGATTGTGTGAGAGAAGACCTATGACAGTCAGGCATGACTTTTGAAGAAGGTAGGTGATTCTCATTGTGTCGACAGATGATTACAGCTGAGGTGATACCCAGACCCTCTGTAGAAACTAGGGAGAAAAGGGGTTGATGATTATGTGTTTTTATGATCCCTTGCACTATGTTTCCTGTAGTGTCTCACCTTAACATTACAACATGACTATACTGGCATGTGGACTGCACCGGCCCACCTCAGGATTAATTTTTTTCATTTTTAACCTACCCTCATGGTATACTAAGAGTGCATTGCTAGCTTTCCCCATTGTTGTTAGGTACGTAGGTGTGGCTGCAGCACATTACTGGTTTAATTTTCATATCCAGTATCTCCACTGTACATAATTCTCATCTGTCCAGAGTTTGCTTGTCCAGATTTTTTCATCATAGCTAGGTGTGTTTTTCATAACAGTTGTTTTCTTGCCATATCCTTGAGGACTGAAGTCACTTAAATAATTAAAAAATTGTTTGGGTTTCAGACTTCAGCTTCATATCTTTTCATAAAATGCATGCTAATGCAAAAATATGTTATTTTGTTCACTTTTTCAGTGTATAACAGCAATGTTTACAAGATGTCCCTACTTTTGGGCCTTTGTAACTCCATTATTTGTGGATTGATCCTGAATTTGGGAGGTTGGGAGGTATGTTTGTGTACAAGTCAAACTTTTCTTGAATGGCTATATGGAATTAACAGATTTCTTTTATGCTGTACCTTTCCATTGTTGATGTTTTTTGCAAAACACCTTTGTACTAATGCTCACCTTCACCAAACGTCTGTTACTAAACTCCACTCCAGCCTTCTTTTTGTCAAATGGCTTACCATTTCTCATAATTTCTTGTTTTATCCGGTGATGTTGATTACATCCTCATTACAGACCTGTGCATGTGCACTTGCATCAGATAATGTGGTTTCTCATGCACACTCGTTTGTTTACTTCATATACTCAGATATGGCCATAAAGTAGCTTACCACAGTGTAGCCACGAGCCTGTGCTCTGGGCTCGAGGAGAAGATCTTCATCTTACTATGTGCCTTTGCCACATACATATGTGATTAGCAATGCCACTTATTGCACTAGGTAGGTAAATCATGTTAGTCTGGCTGAGACACGTCCGTGCTGTTAATAAATCCTCAGGCAAATGTTAGATTTATAATCGGGCAGTTTTGACTTGCACTAAGGACACTGGCACTATATTGCATGATCTGAATTGCCCATACACATGTGTTCATGCATGCTAACCTATGTAGTCTACTTTTTGAAACACACACAGACACTGATGTGGCCATTCATGCATGACACCACCTCAGTTTAAACACACCTGTAACCTAAATGCAACATTTCTTTACTACCTAGTATATTTTCTTCCCTGTTGAATGATTTATACACTGGCACCTTTAAATAAAGTGTGTCTTGAGTTACTCCCCTTTGATGACATTGGTATGCTGCTTTATTTCTTTGATGCAGATCACTTGATAACAAGCAACTCTGCTTCAAGTTTTGTACTACTTTTTATAGGATTTGCCTTCATGGCTTTTACTTCATAATGCCAATCATATTTTATTAAACTTGCCTAAGAAAAGTCTGGGGTGCAAGTTATTTGTAGCCATTCACTTTTTCCTTTCCATTGTCTTTCACTTACTGAGTCTCTGGATTCCACAGCTCCTTTACTGTATAGTGCAAGTTCTTAGATTAGTACTAGGCTAACTGCCCTTGTGAGCCATTTTAAGCCTAGCCAATTATCCCCTGTGAGATTCAAACCCTGTACCTTGTGTTTGTAAGGCAAATATCTTAACCATTAGGCCACACATCAAGGATATAAGTGGGTCAATATGTCTGACACCATTGGTTGTCTGACAGAGGGAATGAAGGGAAGAGTCTCTGAAGCTAATTTTTAGTTTGCACAGAAAAAGTAATTTCACCCACATCTGAAAGAAAATACAATTTATGTATAAAAGTAAGTACAAATTAGAAACCTGGAAGATTTACTAGAAAATATTGACTGAAATTGTGACCAGTTATTCCAACAATAAGCTGTATTTTTGAGTACTGTCAGTATGTATGACTAGAAAGGAGATCATGAGGGAGAAGGCTTCCCATCTCCTATGGGCACAAACTGCACTGGAAAGGAAAATACTAACCATAAGCAAAGTGGCATCAGTATTTACCTTCATCTTTTCATTTTGTAAAGCTCTGCATTTTTTTGTTTTCTCCCTGGGTCATTATCCCCCTATCATACTACCTAATTGTCACTTTCATTCCCCCTATCCTGTGTGTAGTTTGGTCAAGGTTGGGGCATGAGCCAGTCAATGGAGAACAGATTCTGAGGATTAGATGGAATTTTATGCCCTAGTTCTTCTACCCCTTGTGGTCAGACAACAGATTTGGCCCAGCTACATGCATTGCTTACTAGAACATATTTGTTAACATTATGAAAACTGCTGTTGATCCATTCTTTGACAGGCTTTGTTCAGCACTAAAGCCTTCCCATAAAACTTTTCCAGGGTGGTTGAGCTTAATTCTGTTAGTCACTTCACCCCCCCTAACCTGAGGATCAAGCTCTTTTAGCACTTGAGTTCACTAAGCCGAATCCTGGTCACCCACTATGCAGTCAGATCCTTACCTTTTTGTTCCACTGAAGCAACCTGATAATGCTGTTTTGAGGTAGAACAAAACAAAACTATATTTGTACCTACTTTATAACATTCACAAATATTAACAACTCACAGAATATCAAGGTGAGATATGAGATATATATAAATATATATTATTTATTTATTTATTTGAAGTGTGTTTGCCAGGATGGACCATTGGGCCAGAAGAGCCCATATTCAATGGAGTCCTGGGGAGATAAGCTCCACAGAGACAATGTATACAATAACAAGTTACCATTAGTATAGTACAACAAAACTATAGGTAAAACATGCTATTTGAAGGTACAAGTTAGTAAAATGCAAAAGCATAAATAGATACCATAAGTAAATATTTACAAATATGTAATTCCTACCATTGCAAAAACAGAAGTTAAATCTATCACAACTATAAGTAGATACTTACACATATGTATGCTCCTACTGAGGAAATAATAACAGTGGGGGGAAGGGATATATAAGATGCATGAGGTAAGGGAGAGAGGAGTTAGGGGCGAAGAGAGTAAAGAAGGAAGTGGAGGGTAAGAAATAAGGTGAGTTACTTGGGAATTCATGTAGGATGGGAACAGGACAGTGAAGCAAGGTTTTGAAGGTAGAGAGGCTGCTAGTGGTGCGGTTGTGAGGAGGCAGGGAGATCCAGAGACATGCTAAAGAGAAGGACAGTAGAAGTTGGTCTGGTGGACAAGACAGGCTTATGCAATTCAATCAGATTTTGGGTATTGGTTCTTAGGGGTCTATTGGGTAGGTGTATTTTAAAGGTTGAGGCAAAGAAGGAGCAAAGAGTGGGACTAAAGATGGGTTTGTGAGCATGTATGAGTTGAATGTAGGTAAGATGATTGGGCAACTCTAGCTAATTTAATTTGTGGAGGGCAGTACAGTGATGGGTGGAGGATATGTAGCCAGTGGTGAACTTGGAGATTTTGTTGCAGCAGGAAGAAAGTTTTGTCTTGAGAGAAGATTATAGGTTAGTTAGGAGTGGGGCACCATAAAGAAGAGAAGGGATGAGATATGTGGTAGAGAAAACAAACATGGTAGAGGGAGTGAGGTAGCGATTGTGGCGGTAGACCATACATATTTTCTGGTGTGTTTTTTTTATATTTGTTTGTAGGTGGGTATCAAACTTAAGCTGATCGTCAGTGAGTACTCCTAGCAGTTTTGCATTGGATACTATTTTGAGAGGTGTATTATTCTGACTGGTGATGGAGAATGAGTTTTTGTCAGTCATTGTGGTTTTACAAGGAGTGAATATCATAAATTTGTTTTTTGATGCATTCAGTGCCAAGTGGTTATCTAACATCCATTGTCAGTGGAGAAGAAGGCATCTTGGGTTAATTATATGAGAGTGGAGGTGGAGGTGGCAGAACAGATAATTGTTGAATCATTGGCATATTGGATATTTTTTGCATTAGGGATGGTGTGGTGGAAGTCATTAATGAAAATATTGAACAGTAGGCCAGAGTCACGGGCTTTGTTAACAGTTTCGAGGAAAGAGAGGAGGGTGGTAATGGTGCTGTGACCAGGCCTGAATCCATGTTGGGTGGGAGTTAGCAGGTGGTTGTCTATAAGGTAAGGCAAGAGTTGTAGGTGGATGGATTTTTCAGGAAGTTTAGAGATGGGGGATAGAATGGTAATAAGTCAGAAATTAGAGATATTATTGTTGATGTCCCCTTTGTAAAGGGGAATAATAAAGGCCTTTTTCCAGAATTGGGGTACATGGCCTTCTTGGATTGACCGTTTTATGAGAATGCAGATGGGGAAGCCGATGGCTTCTATAGCTGTTTTTAGAAAATAGGAAGGAATATTATCAGGGGCATTGGAGCATGGTTTTAAGTTCTGAAGGAGTTTTTATATAGTTGATATGGGAATGGGTTTTACAGAGAAGGGAGGAAGTTGGGAGGAGGAGGTATTTGAGGAGGAAGAGGTAGGGAAAAGTAGAGGTGAGGATGTAGGAATATTTGTGAATGATAATGTTAGTTTGGTTATGGATTCAATGAAGAAAGAGTTAAATTGGCAAGCTAAATCTATGTCAGAAGCATTGGGATTGGGGCAAGGGGTTTCCTTTCTACCTGGGTTAAAGAGGGAGGTGATACCATCATAGAATTGTTTTGGGTTTGTCTTATAGTTATTTTGGAGTGTGGAGAAGTAGGATTTACGGTCAAAACTAATACGTTTTTTAACCCTGTTACAAAGTATTTTGTATTCATTTAGGGTGATGGGAGTTTTATTTTTATGGTGACATTTCAAGGCTTTGTCTCGGAGGCACATGACAGCTAAGGTATCTTTGCTTAACCAAGGGACAGTGTTAATTTTAATTCTTTTTGTTTTTAGTGGGGCAAAGGTATCTTATAAATGTTGTGTTAAAGTAGGTGATGGCATTTTCTAGGGGGAGAGTTTTTAGAAGGCTCCAGTTGAAATGTTTTAGTGTGTTAGAGAAGGTCAAGGGGTTGAAGTTTCTTAGGAAGCGTGTGGAGATATAGGTATGAGACAGTTGTAAGGAGGAGTGACGATGAGCAAAAGTGGGAAAGTGATCACTCAGGGAGTCAGGGAGGGTACCACTACTGGATATATAATGAGGGTGAGAGACAAGAATACAGTCAAGGGTGCTTCCAGAGGAGTAGTCCTTGGTAGTTCCGGTAGTGGTGTTGATTAGCTGACAGAAGTTGTAGAAGTTTATATTCAGAGAGTTTGTGGGAGATTGAATAATAGTCCGGTTGATATTTACGTCACCTAGGATTATAGTCACATTGGTTATGTTGGTGGAGAACTAGGAGAGTATATCTTTGAGGATAGGGACATTGTTACCAGGAAGGATATACAGGGAAGTTATACATATGAATTTATGTCTATTTATCTGAAGTAGGGACAAAATTAACTGGGGAATAGGTTTAGTATATGGAGTAACTAAAAGGGAGAAACAGTACAGGAGAGTGATTTCACCACCTTTTTTATGGGTTCTGACTTTTCTAATGATACTGTGATTGGGGGCTATTATTTCAGAGTCTTTTATGGAGGGTTTCAACCATGTTTCGGAGATGGACAGGCTGTCTGGTTGGTTATGGAGAAGCCAGGCATGGAGGGTAGGGATTTTGTTACATATACTTTGAGCGTTCAGTGGTGAGAAAAAGAGGGATTTTCCTGTTGAACGGGGAGTAAGAGGGAGGGAATTTGAACTGTAGGTGGGAGAGGGGCCAGGGTTAGGGTGTACATCTCCAGAGAGAAGAGTGGTCATAAGTTGGCAAATTTGGAAAAAGAGGCATTTAGACTGTTTATTATCTAGTTTGACGATCACATATTTTGTAGGAGTAGGCCTAGTTAAGACTGCAGTAGTGTATTTGTAGGTAGAGATGATTTTGTAAGGGAAGAGCAGAGAGTAATTGAAGGAGAATAGATAGGGCCTTATGGAGGTAGAAGAGTATGTGAATTGTCTGGTGAGTGAACATGTATGAAAAGGGGTATAGTGGTTGTTTTTAAGAGACAAGGTGAGATAGCTTAGATAGGACAAGTTGAGAAGTAGTAGTATCTGGGTTATAAACAAGGTTGGGTTTGTAAGCATGGTGGTTATTTAGACTTTGAGTGGAGGGAGAATATTGAGTTAAGTGGATTGTGGTATGGGATCTATGAAGTGGCTAGATATTATGAAGAGATGAGTGGGGTGGGCCTAGGAAACAAGCGGTGGGGGATGTTATGAGTCTATTGGAGTAGGTGGGAGTGGGTGTGGTTTATGAGTATAAGTGTAGAGGTATTAGGGCGGGTGGGAATTGGGGGCAGGGTAGGGGAGCAGAGTGAGCCCAGAGGACGAACAGAGTGGGTAGAGACAAGGAGGAGGAAGAAGACTTAGCCAGTGGGAAAAATCAGTGAAGCAGGGAGCAGAGCTCAAGGTAAGGAGGCACAGGGGATGAGCACTGTGTCAATATGTATTTAAGGTAGAGAGAAGCAGAGAAATCCACAGGGGTTTGGAGCTAAAACAGGATAATGAGAGAAGAGATGTCGGTAGTGGATAAATGCTGCCATCTAGTGGCCAAACTGAATAAATGCGAGGTTAAGGCACAAGCATGCAGAGGAGTGGGATGGGATGGAGCCTAGAGAGCTTAAAGGGAGACTAAAGTCCATGGTGTGCTGCTAGCAAATGCACACTGAGTCAATAAACAGCTATAGACAGGAATAAGATGTTTTACACAATAGGGTACATAACACTGTTTTTAGTTCTTGAGCGGAGGCAGAATGGTTACAGGAAGCACTGCAGGATCCCCTTAGGTAGTTCTTTCAGGATGGGAAGCCAGGGTACTATGTAGAACAATGTGAGATGCCTGGGGTTGTTGAGACATAGCAATTGTGAGCTGTAAAAGGAATAATAAGTTATTATAGACAAGATTATAACAATATCAGCCACTAATGAGGGAAATACGTCAGTTACATAATATAGTTTGAATGGTAATAGGTATCTAGGGATGGGTGTGAAGTGAGGGTGTGTGAATACAAGAACCTTAAAGTAAAGGGGAGACTATGAAGGAGGATAGAGCTACAAAAGTAGTTAGGTACACAGGTAAAAAGGTATAGGGCAGCAGCAGGTTGAAGTGGACTATAGGCAGTGTATCACAGTTCTGTAATGCAGCAATCAAATACAAGCAAAAAGGTGGTTGAATGTTATAAATCTACCAGCTGTTAACAATTAAACACAGAGTAGGGCAGCATTAGCAATTCAAAACAATGGATGCTAAAACATTCAGTTATATCAGCAGTTCAAGATTAAAACCCAGAGTAGGACAGCGATCATAATTCAAATAAACACAATCGCTCAGAAACGAGCAAATGCTGGTTGAACTCTTTCAAATGTTACAGCAATTAAAACTATAGACATAAAATAGGGCAGCATCTACACACAGTAATCATCAGTATCAGGTAACATGTTTCAAGGTCAAGGCAGTTGCAGCACTCCTATTGCAGCAGGGAATAAGAGATAAATACTGAAGAAACGGGATACAAACAATGCAAACAAGAGTCCGGTCACAGCATTCAACAGTGATCCATGACCAGTACATTCACTTGCAATACAAAGGATTTACTGAATACAGTCAACTATTTTATGTTGTACTGTTACTGCTGGTTCCAGACAAATCAAATGGGAAGCCGCTAATATTAAAAGACTCACTGATTCTATTCTGAAGCTAAAATAGTCCATCAAATACTGCATTAAATGATACAAACTGGTCATCCCTCTATCCAAATATTTCAGCCAGTACAGCTCCAGATAGTGTTAACTCACTACTTGCTCAGGTTGTATTTAAGGTTTTCCCTTACATCAGAATCAGAGTCAAAGGCAAATCTTACCCTTGGCTAGATGGAAAAATTAAATCCCCTCATTAAACTTGGATACAAAGAATGGAATACATTTAGATCTTTCCACTTGGGTTCTGATCATCTGCCTGACTTTGCTCTCAGATAGCAATATAAACTCAGCATTAAAAAGCAAAGAACACCTTCTTAATAAAGTAATAGCTATAGCCTCATATCCTAAACTATTCTGGAAAATAATGAAAGACATCACCTATAATGACTATCACAAGTAAAATATGAATCATTCACACTGGCACTCATTTGTTCAGAGACTCTCAAACCACATGTTTTGTCTTCCCTTCTTTCTGCAAGTTGTACACAGCATTTCATAGCTCATTAAAAAGTGAGAAATGAAGTTAACCCATTCCAGACGTCCTACATCCCTCTTTTCTTTCTATGGCCACCACTTACATTTGTAAACCAACTGTAACCTTTTCTTTTCATTTAGCATTGCCTCTTTACAGATTAAACATAGTCATATTGCCATCCAAAAATAGCTGTCACTAACTAAAGCAAAATATTTCAGGCCCATCACCATTTTGTGCCCTCTAGCTAAAATATTTCAACCAAATTATATATGATCAAATCTTTGAGCATCTAACAAATATGGCCTACTCACTGACTTGCCAGCATGTCTTTAGGTAAAGACATAATACACTTACTGCAATTTATTCCATCACTGTAAAGGTCTGTACAGCAGTAGCTGTGATGGTGCAGTTTTCATAGTTTTAAAGTATGCCTTTGAGAGTGTCTGCATAAGTTTCAAATTACTCTTCTTTCTTTTGCCTGGTTCTGAGACTGTCTTAAACAAAGAACCTTCACCGTTGCCTACCTAAGCCATACTCTGTGACCTGGCAAATTCTCAGGAGGTGCACAAAGGTGAGTCCTTGGACCCATATTATTATATGTGTCCCTCTTCCACCATCACTGTATGTGAAGGTGATATTGTTCTGTTTGGCACTGGTGTTTCCTCTCAAAGCCTACAAAATAGTTTTGAAAAACTCTTTTCCTCCTCAATTGTTGGCTGAATAAAAATCAAGCTATGTTGTTCAGCCCCATCTAGAAAATTTACAGCTCAAGTCATCTCTGCATTTACAATTCAAATAATAATTTAATAAAATAAATCATGCAAGTATCTTAGGCTAATCCTGGGTGTCTGTCTGTATTTCAAAACTCATAATAAAAACGTTTATACCAAGGTCTACTAGTGGGTCCTCAGGGACACATACATTGGTGTCACAGATTCCTATCCTAGCACATTCCCAACTTGTACAATAAATAACCTTTGCATATTAAAAAAAACAGTACCCTTCAAGACTAACCTAGATAATTGAATGGGCATTTGGAAATTCTTCCCGGTCCTGTCATATATGTCCTTTCATGAACCAGGATGTAGCTCTTGATGCTGGATGTTCTGGACTATGCTGATAATGGTCTGAATACTTATTGCCTGATATTTATCTATGAACTTGACTAAAAGTGTGGTACTCTATCTCACACTTACAGGTCTAACCAGGGATAGTGTTGCCAAGAGTGTACTTATCCAGGGACTTGAATATCCTTCCTGTCCCTTGGTGATGTCATCTTCCCATTTCATCCACCTATATCCAAGATAAGAGCATCACTGCACAGCATACGAAAAAAGTGCACTATCTCCTGGTTCCAACAAGAGCATCTCTTCTTCTTTCCTGGCTTACTTTCAAACTATTGCATAAAACAAAATGTTTTAAACTACAGGGCTGTACTTGGAGATTAGTGCTTTCATTCCACAAATTAGCAAGAATGTCATCAGAGCTACCAAAAAAGTGTGTTTGCATTTCAATAAACCAAGACATTTCTAAAACAAGACAAAAAACATAATCAAACTGTACATAAAAGAGCATGGATATGCTTATTTAAAGGATAACTGTTTCAAAAACATTTTATATTTATTCTCTCATTAAGCTTGGGGATTCCCAGATTCTTGGCTCAGTGAACATTTCTGAGACCCCATCTATGGCTTCCATAGTGCGGTGCCATGTATTCTGTTGTGACTTTAGGTATGCTGCTGCTTTATGTAGGGCTGCAGGTCCAACTATGTCTGTCGACAGGATGCAGTGACTGACAATGCCATCCCTGAAGGAGGCAGGAAAGAGTATCTATGTATTGACCAGGTCAGTGTGTGGTCTGGGGACTCATCAGTCCCAGCCTTGGCCTGAAGGCAACATAAAATGAAGTACAATCCATAAATTCAAGTTACAGAGCCAACCAGAATTTGTTTACTTAGGGCAAATGATACAGTAGGCTGACAGCAAATCAGTTTCAGCAAATCAGAAATCTTACTTTGCCAAGATCAATCAGTATAATTTACTTATAGAAATCAGTTTCATTTGGGCGGTAAGTGAGCTGTTGTGAAGAAAGGAAGATCAATTATCTGCAGTGTTTCTGGTTTGTGTTTGTTTATTTAATTGTTTTTGCTCTTTTCCCTTTGCGATTCACAATCATTTTTGCTTGTATTGTTATTCTCTGCCACCTAAGGGTGCCTATTGTACATTTGCCAATTATTTACTTGTTCCTGCGCATGTGAAGGGTTTACTACTTGGACTAACTTGTGGAAGTACTGTATTGACTTTTGGAAAGCAGAAAGACTTCATTATATCACAAGAGTGCTTTTGTACATAACCACTATTTGCTCACTGATTTTTGCCATACCCCATTCTCCCCACACCACAGAGCAAGACCCATCTGACTGCTAAAGTCTGAGACTTCGTTAAAGGTTTTTAAGGTCAATCGCATGTCATATTTACGAGGGACATCAGCTTCTTATGGACTGCTGTATGTTCTTGTTGACCAGCTCACTTTTAACCCTAGAGTATTCTGAAATCTGGATCACCTAATTTGAAAGCTAGCAGTCAGTCCTATCTACTGCACTTAATAGGAACAGTAGGAAGTTCAAGTCTACTGAGTCTAGTGACCATCATGCAGTGCCAGTTCCCACCCTAGACTGTACCACTCTTTTTGACTCAAGCCCAAGGTGAGTTCATGAATATTCATCCAGTTATTCTGATTCTTTTTGAAGAAAGGTCATGTATCACTTTGCTTTATCTGAAGGCAGAGTCCATTCCAGAGGAGGGGGAAATGTTGGTTAGAAAAGCAGATTTAGATCTACAAGAGATCCTGGATTCTGATGTTCAGAAAACAGTCAAGACACAGTTTTCTTTTGGGAAGCATGTGAGACACACAGAAAAGAGGAACAGTGCTACTAGTCTTTTCTGCTAGCTTAAGGATTTTAAGCCAATGATAATCTTTGTTAGGAGCCTCTGGATTAATTCCAACTGTTTGATATGCCTATTGAAGTACAGTTTAAAGGGGCATTATAATCTATAATTGGTATGATCAGTGCTGAATACCTCTTTTAAACTGCATGATATTCCTTTGATGGTCTTCTGGGCCAAGTAGATGGATTTCTTGACAAACTGTTGCTGTAGGATGGTCAAAGGAGAGGTAATGGTCAACCTAGGTTGCCAGGTCTCTAACTACATTTTCATTTAGAGGTGGAACATTCTAAATGCTATATGGTGGGTGGATGACAATGTTGCATTTTTTAGCATTTAATTTAAGCTTGTTCTTAATACACTAGGCATTTATTAGTGTAAGCTCCTGCTGGAGAGCTTCTGTGTCAGAGGGGTATTTGACAGTGACTCCTAGTTTGCAATCAACTGCAAATGTAGCTGTAGGTTTTAGTGTTTAGTCTACATGTCAAAGAAATAAGTACTGAGTAAAAGCACTCCCAAAACTGAACCCATGAGGACATCACTAATGCCTTCATGTCTTTTGATGCTGGCTCTACCACCTTCTCTTTTTGGCTCTGTCTTTAAGCCAGTTTACTATCCATCTTACTACTTGAGGATCCATTTGTAATTAATTTAGTTTATTAATTAAGCTAACATGAGGGATGGTGTGAAATGCCTTGTCCAAATCAAAGTAAACTTTGCATACAGTATGAGCTCTGTCACCAAGCCTGTGTTACCTTTTCAAAGAAGTTAACTGTGTTCATTAAACAGGATGTACAGAACCTCTAGTCATTCTTGTATCTTGTATTATAAAAGGAGTAGCCTATTGAAAAGCTTACAGAATATAGACTGAGGTGCATACACACTGGTTAAATCTGTTACTGCCTTAGGCAAAGACCCATTTATATGAATAATGGTAAATTAATTTTATTGATTCATTCATATTGATACCTGCTTTATCCTCTTCAGGGTTGTGGGTGACCCAGAACCTACCCAAGCAAGCAATTGGCTTAAAGCAAAAAAAAAAAAAAGATCTTGTATGGGGAGCCATTTCATTTAGGACACACACGCACATTAATGGGCAGTATAGAAGACTGCCAGTTCACTTGTCTGTGGTAACAAAAAAGGCCGTTAACACTAACTGCTTTTATCACATCAGTAAATTGTATTTATAGATTTTACTTAAAAGCAAGCTTATTTATGCAATTCGGTAACATGTAGAGCAGTGATCTGAATGGACCTATTTCAGTCTCAGCCTAGACTTTATACCCACAAGTATAAATGTCAGTAGACAAGCAAGTTAACAAGAAGTATTATGAATACAACCAAAATGATGTGTGAAGATAGCAATGAGTCGATAATAAAGTAAACAGCATAAGGGACAATAGGAAGTGATAGTTAAAGTAAAGAAGGAGAGAAGAGTTAAATAGTGAAGGGACAAAGCACAAAGTGTAAAAGATAGCAAAAGGCAGGTAATGGTACACAGAAATTAAATATAACAATATATACAAAGTGGAAAAATCTCATATTAATATAGAGAAATAATGTGAGGAAGCCAAACGTGCCTGACTGGTGAAGGAGAAGTGGTGGATTACGTAATGTCTCCAGAGGGAAAGTCTTTGCAAACCTATTTTAGATGTGTGATGATCTTTAAGATGAGTGTGGAATAAGGGGTACAAGGTGAGGTCTTCAAAGTTTACTTAACATTTCATAAGCCTAGTTTTACATTATGCAGCTCTCCATGTTATCTTTCTACAGTGGTAGTGAAATTTACTTTAAAAGTCAGCATTAAATGTCCCTTGTATTTATGGAACATATTATTTTAAAGAAAGCTCTGCAGTTGAAGATGTATACAGAGTCAGGGTCAGATTTAATAAAGCATACACTAAGTGTACACTGTTCTGAGTGAACAGACAACACAGCCATAACTCACACCTTCTTCCTCCTAAGTTTAGTTTTCCTACTGATATTCTTGCAGCTTTAAATATTGATGGAGATTAATAAAAGTTACCACAAAGTACAGACTGCTTGTATACTTAGTGTAATCTTTCTGAGTTACTAGAAAGCACAAAAAATGTGATAAGAATTTTATTGAATACATATTGTGTGCACTTAGTGTAGGCTTTATTGAATCAGTCTTTTAAACAACTTTATTGAATTACCACTTTTTACACCGAGCTAGTCGAAGGAAGGACACTCAGCAAACTCGGAGCTATAATATATAACATTAAGTATCCTGTTTTTTGTTTATTTTGTTCTTTATTTCTTTGTTATTTATAGCACTTTGTGTACTGTGTATTTTTCTAGCTAGTTTCACTGTGTGAGGTATTAACTGGAAATTGTCCACTCTTATTAAGCATCTGTTGGGTTGTTTGTTTATGATAACTTGTTGCAGTTAAACTCTTTTTTCTAGTGGCTCCTTTAGCTGTTTAAAACTTTCATTTAAAGGCTCACTGCTGCTTTTCAGCTGTGAGTAACATTTCTGCAGTTTGTTCTAAGTAGTGGGGATATTTGTAGCATTTCTATATTCAGGCTTGTATTTGGGCCTAGTGTTTGTGGAGGCTGTGTGTCTGAGCACATAACTCAGGGACATCTTGTTTTAGCCAAAGCCATCAGGCATTTCAGTGAGAGAGAATTGTTTGAGTTCATTGGCTGACTGAGGTCTCCTGGACTACAGCTTAGACTAAGCACCTCATTGGTTCTTTTGAGATTTCTTTCTTAAAAGCTGTCTCAGGTTTCAACTTTCTGTTACCTAAGAAGCTCAGTTGTGAGTGTTCTGCCATTTTACAATGAGCTAATCGAAGGAAGGACACTCAGCAAACTCGGAGCTATAATATATAACATTAAGTATCCTGTTTTTTTGTTTATTTTGTTCATTTCTTTGTTATTTATAGCACTTTGTGTACTGTGTATTTTTTCTAGCTAGTTTCACTGCGTGTGAGGTATTAACTGGAAATTGTCCACTCTTATTAAGCATCTGTTGGGTAGCTTGTTTATGATAACTTGTTGCAGTTAAACTCTTTTTTCTACTGGCTCCTTTAGCTGTTTAAAACTTTAATTTAGAGGCTCACTGCTGCTTTTCAGCTGTGAGTACCATTTCTGCAGTTTGTTTCCCACCGCCCCTCCCTGTTGGCATAGTGTTTTTATAGTTGGTGGCTTTCAGATGCCCTCCCCTAGTGTAAATTTGATCTGGGACCCTCCTCCCAGTCTAGTGTCATTACCTCATTCTACCCAGTACAGGGAGAGCATTTGAGAAGGCCAATCAGTTTAGTTTCTGCTACTCCTTTCTCTCTTTCCTTTCTCTCTTCCCACAAAAAAAAAAAATGTATCTGCTTTTACTGTATTTGTGTTTTTTCCTACTTTATTTTGCTTTTGCATCATCTTAAAAGTACTCAATTGTATTTATTACTGCTTGGTATAACTCATTCTAAGCCTTTTAGTTTAAGCACTTGGACGTCAGACCAGTTGTTTTACATTAAGAAGGTTTGTGGTCTGCACTGTGGTGGCAGGACAGGTAGATTACATCCTTCTAAGTTGGGAACTGCTGATTGAGGGCTCAGTGTCTGTTATTCTAAAAGTGTATTAATTCTGGTTTAAGCACTTGGGCTTGAGGCCAGTTATTTTACATTAAGAGGGTTCGTGTTCTGCACTCTTGTGGGAGGAGAGGCTGGACTCTGTCCTTCTGAGCTGGGAATTTCTGGTTAAAGGCTTATAGTGCCTGCATATCTGAACTGCTTCTTACTGAAATTGGTACACCTTGTTTGCTGTAGCATAGACTAGATCCAGGCCTGCTGAATCTAGCTTTGTTTGTATAACTTGAGCACTAATCCAGGCATTCTTTAAAGTATTCAGTTGTATTTATTACTGCTTGGTAGTAACTTGATTAAACTGTAGCTATCATTTCTAAGTCTTTTGGATTAAGCACTTGGGCTTCAGACCAGTTGTTTTACATTAGGAAGGTTTGTGGCCTGCACTGTGGTGGCAGGACAGGTAGCTTACATCCTTCTAAGTTGGGAACTGCTGATTGAGGGCTCAGTGTCTGTTATTCTAAAAGTGTATTAGTTCTGGTTTAAGCACTTGGGCTTCAGGCCAGTTATTTTACATTAAGAAGGATTGCAGTCTGCACTCTTGTGGGAGGAGAGGCTGGACTCTGCCCTTCTGAGCTGGGAATATCTGGTTAAAGGCTTATAGTGCCTGCATATTCTAACTGTTTCTTACTGAAATTGGTACACCTTGTTTGCTGTAGCATAGACTAGATCCAGGCCTGCTGAATTTAGCTTTGTTTGTATGCCTGTTGTTTGTTTATTTCCTGAAATGCTAATTCCACCTAAAATGCGGCCTTTTAGCACTTCTGTGGATCCCTAGTGATATCTGCATTGCTTGCTGTACTTATTTCCTTGTTTCACTTGAAAGAAAGTTACTGTTTGTCATTTTTGCATTTAGGTTACCTGTAACACATTGCATTTAAGTTACCTGACACTTGCTCACTGAAGCAATTATAAGTCGGCACTAAAAATTAAAAGCACTACACCCTCGCTCCCCATTGGCCCTTGTTTTCAATTATAAAGGAATTCCCAATACTATTCTAGCATGTCCAAAGGTCAGTTGTCAATCTCCTCTCCAGTCCAGCTGGTGAATCTGGGAATCTTGAGGCAATGTTACAACTGCCTCATGTACACAGACAACCCTCTCCTCCTCCCAACAAATTCCAACACATGTGAGAGATGCAACCATATAGCCAAACTGGAGGCTAAGCTCTCTCAACTCAGTACTGGTGTAACCAGTCAGGAGGAGAAGGAAACCACACTCACTACAATTCCAGTCTCACATAGACCTACCATGACAACAAACCAAATGCATAAACACACAAAAACATATTCGGAGGCTCTAAATAAAAATCTGCCTAAGCAGCAGAGACCTCCAAAGCAGACACCCAAGCAACCCTACCCCAAAACAAAACACGTGCAACACATAGCTCACAAAGCCAGTGTGCCAAACAGTCACAGCCCTTAAGGCTAAACAACACACCTGATACACTTGTAATAGGTGACTCTATCATCAGGCACACTGACGTCCCGCTCACCAGGCTGAACAAGGAGAAGGTCATGGTGAGCTGCCTGTCGGGCGCTAGGATCCGCCATATAACACAAGCACTCAGGTCACTCCAAGGCAAGTACAAATATGACTCAGTCATTGTCCATGCTGGTAAGAATGACCTGAGATGTACCTCCCTGGACTACATGAAAAGAGACATAGAGGAGCTCTCTGAGCATGTAGCCCAGGCCGGTATGACCCTGACCTTGAGTAGCATCTTAACCTCACCAAGAATGATGCCACAATATGAAGACAAGATGATCAATTTCAACAATTGGCTTAAGTATTGGTGTCATTCAAAGGGGATCCAATGCCTGTCAGCCTGGGATGACATGCTCGACAAGCCATGATGCTTTGCTAGGGATGGCTTGCACCTGTCACCCTGGGCTTTCGGATATTGGCAAAGGCTCTTGCTACCCCATAGTGCCTTTTTAGGCAAGGCTCAAAAGACAAACCCACCTCCATAGGTATCACAAGGGATAAGAAACTAAGAGTAATGCTACTCAACGCCAGAAGTCTAAACCTCAAGATGCATGCACTCTAAACTCTCCTTAGCATGGAGAACATCGATATCTGTGCAGTATCAGAAACCTGGTTCAAGGCTCCCGAGAGCACCCCAGCACTACCATGTTATACCTCATACCATGCTTTTCGGCCCCAAAACTTGGACCGAACAACAAAAGGAGGGGGAGTATCAATATTCGTCAAAGATACCCACACCTCCAGGTTGGTGGCACAGCACGAAGCATCAGAGACTATCCATGTGCAACTAACAGTGGGTAAAACTGCCTTCCAGTTTATAGCCTGCTACAGACCACCCTCACAAACACAGGAACCCCACTCGGCCTTCCTGAGAATACTGGAAAATATGAAGGTCTCTCCAAACACCATTATATTGGGCAACTTCAACTACCCAAACATAGACTGGGAGCATTACTCTAGCTCCAACACCCTAGCCCACAGGTTCCTAGAATTTATAAACTCAAATGCTATGGAACAACATTTTACCACTCCCACAAGAGGAGAAAAACATACTGGACCTGATCATCACCAACATGGGGACACTATGCTCCAGACCAGAAGTGTATCCCTCACTGGTAAGATCAGACCATAAACTAATCTCACTGGATATTCACATCCCGACCCCACCCCCTGCCCAGAAAACCACAGTGAAAAACTTCTCTAAAGCAAATTTCACATGCCTCAAAACCGGTGGAATCCTTCAAAGCCCCGGCCTGTGGAAAATACGGCCCAGACCGCAGAATCCTTTATAAATGCATTCTATGAACACCTTCAGGAATGCATGGATCATGCAATCCCAAATAAAACCAAGACCCACTCCTCCAAAGGCAGACGTCCTGTCTGGTGGACCCCAGCCATAAACAAACTATACAATAGAAGGAGGAAGCTACTACATGATAGAGCAAAATCCAAAAAGGGAAGGCATCTCTGATCAGTATTAGCAAAAAACTACGGGCACTCATAAAATCGTATAAGGCCAGCTTCGAGAGAAAAATTGCACAGGACACTAAGGATAATCACAAGGCTTTCTTTAGTTATGTTAGGAACCTGAGTGGGAATTCCCAGATATGCTCAGAATTAGTCCAAAATGACAAAAAATACACCGAGCCAACAGACATTGCCAACATCCTAGCTGACAGGTTCAGTGAAATTTCTCCCCCCCTCCCCACCAAAAGGGCAAATATCTATCCCAACAGAGTGCTGCCCCCCTGACATCTCAGATGCTCAGGTAAGAGCCGCCCTCTCCAAAGCAAAAAACACAGCATCAATGGGACCAGATGGTGTCCCAGGCTGCATCCTACATGAACTCCAAGAAGAGTTAAACCCAAACATAAAACTACTGTTCAGTCTCAGCCTTACTACAGGATATGTACCCAAAGAGTGGCGTACAGCAACAGTGGTCCCTCTCCACAAAGGTGGTGCCTCAATGGATCCTGGAAACTATCACCCCATAAGCCTGACTAGCTTGGTCTGCAAAGCTATGGAAAGGATCATCATGGACCTCATAAATAAAGAGATTGGGGACCTACAGACACTGGATCCTACCCAGTTTGGCTTTGTTAAGGGCAGATCCTGCCTCTTAAACCTGGTCGATTTCTTTGAAACAGTCACCAAGGCCATTGACGAGGGGAAGGTGGTCCACACAGCCTACCTGGACCTCGCAAAAGCCTTCAATACAATACCCCACTCGGGCATTATAGATAAGCTCACCAGCTTAAATATAAACCCCTATATCACTAGATGGGTTGCAAACTGGCTCAAGGACAGAACCCACATGCTTAGAATTGCTGGAGCCATGTCAGACTCCAAACGAGTTACAAGTGGCGTCTCACAAGGCTCAGTCCTGGGACCTCTCTTGTTCGGTATATATTTCTCGGTGGTACAGGCCAACACAGAAGGACTGTGGCTGACCAAGTTCGCAGATGACTGCAAACTAGGTGCCATAATCAACTCTCCAGCTGACACAAGCATCCTCCAAAAGGGCCTCATAGAAACAGACAACTGGTGCCAGAGCCATGGCCTCAAGCTAAACGCCAAAAAGTGTATAGTCATCCCCTTTGGCAAAAACAAAGTGCCCACAAATTACCACATAGGTGGTAATCCATTAAGTACAGAAGAAGTCATTACGGACCTGGGGACCCAAGTTGATAGCAATCTCTCATTTGACAACCACGTGGCCAAAGTGGTTAGAAAAACATTTTATATAGCCCACCTAATCATGAAGGGATTCACATCTAGATCAGGGGAGGTCATCGTGCCTCTTTACTCATCTCTCATCAGGCCCATAATTGAGTACAATGCCCCTTTTGGGATGTACCTTACCAGACACCTGCAGCAACTGGAAAGACCCCAAAAGTACCTCACCAAAAGGATCAAAGGGCTCAAACAGATTCCATATGCTGCCCGGTTAAAGAAACTCCAGCTCTACTCAGTGGCATACCGCCTGCTCAGAGGCGATCTGTGCCTGACGTATAAAGCCATGTCCAACCCGGAATTAATGGACATGCTGCACCTCAGAAAATCCATATCCCATCGAGCTACGCGCTCGAGAAACTTTAACCTCAGCACTGAAATAAATAGGACATGCTGGAGGGACAGATTCATAACTCAGAGGCTCCCTTCACTCTGGAATAAAATCCCATTCCAGGTTAGGCAGAGTCCCACATTGACTCTCTTCAAGAGGCTGGGGTCCACCAGACAGGTCGTTTGCCTTTGGAGGATTGGGTCTTGGTTTTATTTGGGATTGCATGATCCATGCATTCCTGAAGGTGTTCATAGAATGCATTTATAAAGGATTCTGCGGTCTGGGCCGTATTTTCCACAGGCCCGGGGGCTTTGAAGGATTCCACCTCAGTTTTGAGGAGTGTGAAATTTGCTTTAGAGAAGTTTTTCACTGTGGTTTTCCGGGCAGGGGGTGGGGTCGAGATGTGAATATCCAGTGAGATCAGTTTATGGTCTGATCTTACCAGTGAGGGATACACTTCTGGTCTGGAGCATAGAGTCCCCATGTTGGTGATGATCAGGTCCAGTATGTTTTCCCCTCTTGTGGGAGTGGTAACAAGTTGTTCCATAGCATTTGAGTTTATGAATTCTAGGAACCTTTGGGCAAGGGTGTTGGAGCTAGAGTAATGCTCCCAATCTATGTTTGGGTAGTTGAAGTCGCCCAATATAATGGTGTTCGGAGAGACCTTCATATTTTCCAGTGTTCTCAGGAAGGCCGAGTGGGGTTCCTGGGTTTTGGAGGGTGGTCTGTAGCAGGCTATAAACTGGAAGGCAGTTTTACCCACTGTTAGTTGCACATGAATAGTCTCTGATGCTTCGTGCTTTGCCACCAACCTAGAGGTGTGGGTATCTTTGATGAATATCGATACTCTCCTTTTGTGGTTCGTCCAAGTTTTGGGGCGAAAAGCATGGTATGAGGTATAACCTGGTAGTGCTGGGGTGCTCTCGAGTCCTGAACCAGGTTTCTGTTACTGCACAGATATCGATGTTTTCCATGCTAAGGAGAGTTTCGAAAAGGCATCTTGAGGTTTAGACTTCTAGCGTTGAGTAGCATTACTCTTAGTTTCTTATCCCTTGTGATACTTATGGAGGTGGGTTTGTCTTTTGAGCCTTGCCTAAAAAGGCACTATGGGGGTAGCAAGAGCCTTTGCCAATATCCAGCCCAGGGGTGGCAGGTGCAAGCCGCCTAGCAAAGCATCGTGGCTTGTCGTGCATATCATCCCAAGCTGACAGGCATTGATCCCCTTTGAATGACACCAATACTTAAGCCAATTGTTGAAATTGATCATCTTGTCTTCATATTGTGGCATCATTCTTGGTGAGGGTAAGATGCTACTCAAGGTCAGGGAGCCTGGGCTACATGCTCAGAGAGCTCCTCGAAGAGCCTATGTCTCTTTTCATGTAGTCCAGGGAGGTATCTTAGGTCATTCACACCAGCATGGACAATGACTGTGTCATATTTGTACTTGCCTTGGAGTGACCTGAGTGCTTGTGTTATGTGGCGGATCCTAGCAGACAGGCTGCTCACCGTGACCTTCTCCTTGTACAGCCTGGTGGCGGCGGACGCCAGTGTGCCTGACGATAGAGTCACCTATTACAAGTGTATCAGGTGTGTTGTTTAGCCTTAAGGGCTGTGACTGTTCGCACACTGGCTTTGTGAGATATGTGTTGCACGTGTTTTGTTTTGGGGTAGCGGTTGCTTGGTGTCTGCTTTGAGGTCTCTGCTGCTTAGGCAGATCTTTATTTAGAGCCTTTTTGTGTGATTATGTGTTTGGTTTGCTGTTGTGGTAGGTCTATGTGAGACTGGAATTGTAGTGAGTGTGGTTTCCTTCTCCTCCTGACTGGTTATGCCAGTACTGAGTTGAGCTTAGCTCCAGTTTGGCTATATGGTTGCATCTCTCACATGTGTTGGAATTTGTTGGGAGGAGGAGAGGGTTGTCTGTGTACATGAGGCAGTTGTAACATTGCCTCAAGATTCCCATATTCACCAGCTGGACCGGAGAGGAGATTGACAACTGACCTTTGGACATGCTAGAATAATATTGGGAATTCCTTTATAATTGAAAACAAGGGCCAATGGGGAGCGGGGATGTAGTGCTTTTAATTTTTAGTGCCGACTTATAATTGCTTTAGTGAGCAAGTGCCAGGTAACAAGTGCAATGTGTTATAGGTAACTTAAATGCAAAAACGACAAACAGTAACATCTAATATGGGGGCTTATGTTATTGATCAAAAGTATTATATATCTTATGATGTAGGCTTGTCATGTTATAAGGTTGGCTTAGTTTGTGAGACTAAAGAGAAATATTGGATCACAACCTTGAGGGGTTTGTTCCATTTGGGCTCTACTGATCAATGATAACTAGTTGTTCATAACCAAGTTTATACTTATACATATATATCAGGTTGCAAATTTTGGATGGTTGAGGATAGTAAGAGTATAGGTACATTTATCTATTGAACTTATGTACCTGGTTTCTGTTATGTCTGATTCTTTTCTGTAGATTTTTTATATGGGCATTGTCATGATCAACAGCCCATTAAATATGGGGTGTTCATAGTTTTTATGAACTGTATCTCATATTTCATGTTGTAGGCTTGTCATATTATAAGCCATGTTCATATCTATATTGTTCCTATATGCAGACACTTTTGTGTTTATTATACACATATTTTTTTGCACATTTTGGTATGTTCACTATTTGTTTATATTTTAGATATATTATTATATATATCTAAATATGTTCATTATTGTTATTTAGTTTATTTATCTATTTTCTATCTATCATCTATTTTTTATTTTATTTTTTATTTTCTATTTATCATTATTGTTTGCTCCGATGACATGTTATGATCCTTAAATATGGTCTTTTGTACATTTCATATTGGAGACTGCTATGTTAATAGATTTTAAAAAAAACTTTTTTCACCACATTAATATTTATGAACTTGCTCGCCTTATTGGCTGCTGTTTTATATTTAAATAATTGATGGTAAGGGACTTGTTTGTTATGTCCTACACTGAAGAAGGCAATTTTTGCCGAAACCGGTCTGTTATAGTACGTATAATAAAGGATTATTGAACTCCGTCCTGCCTTGCTGGTCTACTTGATGTTCTTCTCCTTGTACAGCCTGGTGAGCGGGACGTCAGTGTGCCTGACGATAGAGTCACCTATTACAAGTGTATCAGGTGTGTTGTTTAGCCTTAAGGGCTGTGACTGTTCGGCACACTGGCTTTGTGAGATATGTGTTGCACGTGTTTTGTTTTGGGGTAGCGGTTGCTTGGGTGTCTGCTTTGGAGGTCTCTGCTGCTTAGGCAGATCTTTATTTAGAGCCTCCGAGTATGTTTTTGTGTGATTATGTGTTTGGTTTGCTGTCGTGGTAGGTCTCTGTGAGACTGGAATTGTAGTGAGTGTGGTTTCCTTCTCCTCCTGACTGGTTATGCTAGTACTGAGTTGAGAGCTTAGCCTGCAGTTTGGCTATATGGTTGCATCTCTCATATGTGTTGGAATTTGTTGGCAGGAGGAGACGGTTGTCTGTCTACATGAGGCAGTTGTAACCTTGCCTCAGGATTGCCATATTCACCAGCTGGACCGGAGAGGAGATTGACAACTGACCTTTGGACATGCTAGAATAATATTGGGAATTCCTTTATAATTGAAAACAAGGGCCAATGGGGAGCGGGGATGTAGTGCTTTTAATTTTTAGTGCCGACTTATAATTGCTTTAGTGAGCAAGTGCCAGGTAACAAGTGCAATGTGTTATAGGTAACTTAAATGCAAAAACGACAAACAGTAACTTTCTTTCAAGCGAAGCAAGGAAATAAGTACAGTAAGCAATGCAGATATCACTAGGGATCCACAGAAGAGCTGAGAAGCTGCGTTTTAGGTGGAATTAGCATTCTAGGGAAATAACAAGCATACAAAACAAAGCTAGATTCAGCAGGCCTGGATCTAGTCTATGCTACAGCAAACAAGGTGTACCAATTTCAGTAATATACAGTTCAAATATTCAGGCACTATAAACCTCTAACCAGAAATTCCCAGCTCAGAAGGGCAGAGTCCAGCCTCTCCTCCCACAAGAGTGCAGACCACGAACCTTCTTAATGTAAAATAACTGGCCTGAAGCCCAAGTGCTTAAACCAGAGCTAATACACTTTAAGAATAACAGACACTGAGCTCTCAATCAGCAGTTCCCAACTTAGAAGGATGAAAGCTACCTGTCCTGCCACCACAGTGCATGCCACAAACCTTCCTAATGTAGAACAACTGGTCTGAAGCCCAAGTGCTTAATCCAAAAGACTTAGAATGATAGCTACACTTTAACCAAGTTACTACCAAGCAGTAATAAATACAACTGAATACTTTAAATAATGCCTGGATTAGTGCTCAAGTTATACAAACAAAGCTAGATTCAGCAGGCCTGGATCTAGTCTATGCTACAGCAAACAAGGTGTACCAATTTGTGATATAAAAGTACCTGTGGAAACACTTCCCAGGCAAAAATCTTAAATCGTCTAGACTTTGATGCATATATATATATATATATATATATATATATATATATATATTTTTTTTTTTTTTTCAGTTTTTGAATGTAGTCTTCAAGCAAAACTGGTATGCCCATTTTTTTTTTCTTTTCTGAGATTTCACTGTTCAGTATTGTTGCTATTACACTTTCTAAAACCTTGTACACAATCAAGATTCATAGTTTACAAGGCAGAGTTCATCCATAATCACATTGGTAAAGGCTTCCATCCTGCTTGTTTAGAGCCTCATTTGTCCAGCAGTTCACTTTTGAGTTGCCTGAACCAAATGATGCATCGTACTCTCATCTCCTTAAAGTTCCCTTTTGTCTCTCAGCTTCTGCTTCTTTTCCTGTTTTTGTGCCTAACTCTTCCTCGGGAGAACCTTCCCATTTGTTTGTCCCTTTGACACATCTATTCCATTTACATTTCCTTTCCACCATCTTGTATATTTTCTCATCTCCTCATGGTTGACTTATTGTTATATGTGTGCTTCCTGTTCATCTCTTTTATTGACATGCAACCCCTCTGTACTTCCTACCTTGTCTTTTTTCCTGTGGGGATTTCCGCATCTTACATTGCATATGCTCCCAGAGTCTCTGCATCTCCTCTCCTACATCTAAGGTTGCTGTTCCAGTCTATGTCTGGCAGACAATTCAGCTTTTTACTACCTGGTTTATCTAAGAAAGAATGTTCCCCAGTAGGCAAACAGTCCCTGTTGTAAAATGTAGGCAAAACAGCAGAAAACAGCAATGGTAAACTGAAGCATGACTTGTATTACCATTCAGTAAAATAAAATAAAATTTATTTTCAAGTAGGTAAGCACTTTCACCACAAAATGTGGCTTTGTCAGACCATTTACAAGTAAAAGTGCATAAACTGCCAAATATTTCCATTTATACATAACACCTCCCCCTAATTAAATTCAAATGTTTGTTGTAACAAACCAATTCAGCACAAAATGCCCCCTAGTTGCTTGACATCATAAACAGATTAAAACAGCAACAAATTAACTATTTAGTTGCTGATACATAAATAAAATCCACATTATAATACTCAAAATTCATCACATAATAAAATTGTATGCACACTCCACTTTAAAATATATGCATATCTCATCCTTAGCAGCATAAATTGTATTGTGCATCTATAGATCAACTAGCTATCTAGTTGCTTTTGTTATATATAGATCGTCACACAATAATAAATTTATACCATCGTGACATAACATTTCCTACTTGGTATAACTGATTATATGGTCAAGCACTCGCTGGACTCATTCAAATCAGTCCATCATAGGTTCATAGGTTCATAGGTTCATACTAGGCTATCTGCCCTGGGAAAATTACAAGCCTAGCCCGATTTTGTTTGGCTTACGCCACCCCTTGATTTGAGTATACTGTGCCCTTTTTAAGGTTTAGTTTACTGTGCCTCTGTCTAATAGTGACACGGAAGTAATCCCCGGGACAAACCTACGATCCCCCATCCACTCATCAAGATTCTTCTTGAAGGGATTCAGTGAGGTGCTCTGCCTAACATGAATTGGAATTCTATTCCAGAGCGAAGGGAGCCTCTGGGTTATGAATCTGTCCCTCCAGCAAGTTCTATTTATTTCTGTGCTGAGGTTCAAGTCCCTCAGTGTGGCTCTAAGGGATTTAGATTTACTGAGGTGGAGCATGTCCATTAATTCTGGATTGGACATATTATATGTCAGGCATAGATCGCCTCGAAGTAGGCGGTATGCAACTGACTAGAGCTGGAGTTTTTTTAACCAAGCAGCATATGGCATCTGCTTGAGTCCCTTGATCCTCTTGGTGAGGTACTTTTGGGGTCTTTCTAATTGCTGCAGGTGTCGGGTAAGGTACATCCCAAAAGGGGCATTATATTCTATGATAGGCCTGATGAGGGATGAATAAAGGGGCACGATTACTTCTCTTGATCTAGATGTGAATCCTTTCATGATGAGGTGGGCTATGTAGAAGGTCTTTCTAACCACTTTGGCAATGTGGTTGTCAAAGGAGAGATTACTATCAACTTGGGTCCTCAGATCTCTAATTACTTTCTCTGTACTTAATGGGTTACCGCCTATGTGGTAATTTGTGGGCACATTGTTTTTGCCAAAGGGTATGACTATACACTTTTTGGCATTTAGCTTTAGACCATGGTTATCCATCTCTGTGAGACCTTTTTGAAGGATGTTTGTGTCAGCTGGAGAGTCGATTATGGTGCCCGGTTTGCAGTCATCTGCGAACTTGGTGAGCCTTAGTCCTCTCATGTTGGCCTGTACCTCGGAAAAGTATATACCGAACAAGAGCGGTCCCAGGACAGAACCTTGTGGGATGCCACTTGTGACCGGTTTTGAGTCTGACATGGCTCCAGCAACTCTCACTCTGTGGGTTCTGTCTTTGAGCCAGTTTGCGACATAGGGGTTTATATTTAAGCTGGATAGCTTATCTATGATGCCCGAGTGGGGTATTGTGTCAAATGCCTTTGCTAGGTCCAGATAGGCTGTGTGGACTACCTTCCCTTCATCTATGGCTTTGGTGACTGTTTCAAAGAAGTTGACCAGGTTCAAAAGGCAGGATCTGCCCTTGACAAAGCCAAATTGGGTAGGATCTAGTGTTTGTAGGTCCCCAATGTCTTTGTTTATGAGCTCCATGATGATCCTCTCCATAGCCTTGCAGACTAGGCTAGTCAGGCTTATGGGGCGATAGTTTCCAGGGTCCGAGGCTCCACCTTTGTGGAGTGGGACCACCGCTGTTGCCATTCTGTGGGCACATATCCTGTAGTGAGGCTGAGATTGTACAGCTGTTTTATTTGAGGGGTTAGTTCTTCTTGGAGTTCATGTAGGATGCAACCGGGACGCCATCTGGTCCCATGGAAGCAGTGTTTTGCTTTGGAGAGGGCAGCCTTCACCTGAGCATCAGAGATGTTTGGGAGGCAGCCCTCTGCGGATAGATACTTGCTCTTTTGGGGAGGGTGGAGAAGTTTGCACTGAACCTGTCTGCCAGAATATTGGCGATGTCTGTGGGTTCAGTGTATTTTTTGTTGTTTAGAATCAACTCAGAACAAGTCTGGGAGTTACATCCCAGGTTCCTAACATAACTGAAAAAAGCCTTATGATTGTCTTTAGTGTCCTGCGCTATTTTTCTCTCGAAGCTGGCCTTGGAGAATTTTATGAGGGATCGTAATTTTTTGCTAGTACTGATCAGAGCTGCCTTCCCTATTAGGGATTTTGCTCTATCATGTAGTAGCTTCCTCCTTCTGTTGTACAGATTATTTATGGCTGGGGTCCACCAGACCGGATGCCTGCCTTTGGATGATTGGGTCTTGGTTTTGTTTGGGATAGCATGATCCATGCATTCCTGGAGATGTCCGTAGAATGCATTCATATAGGATTCTGCAGTTTGGGCCATAGTTTCCACTGGCCCTGGGGCCTTGAAGGATTCCACTTCAGTTTTGAGAAGTGAGAAGTTCACTTTTGAGAAGTTTTTCACTGTGGTTTTCTGGGTTGGGGGTGGGGTCGGGATGTGGATATCCAGTGAAATTAATTTATGGTCTGATCTTACCAATGAGGGATATACTTCTGGTATGGAGCATAGAGTACCCATGTTGGTAATGATCAGGTCTAGTATGTTATCCCCTCTTGTGGGAGTGGTGACTAGTTGTTCCATAGCATTTGAATTTATAATTTCCAGGAACCTTTGGGCTAAGGTGCTGGGGCTTGAGTAGTGCTCCCAGTCTATGTTTGGGTAGTTGAAGTTGCCCAATATAATGGTATTCGGAGAGATCTTCATGTTCTCCAATGTTTTCAGGAAAGCCGAGTGGGATTTCTGACTTTGAGAGGATGGTCTGTAGGATGCTATAAACTGAAAAGCAGTCTTGCCCACTGTTAGTTGCACATGGATGATCTCCGATACCTCGTGCAATGCCATTAACCTGGAGGTGTGGATATCCTTGATAAATATGGAAACTCACCCTCCTTTTGTGGTTTGGTCCAGATTTTGGGGCCAAAAAGCATGATATGAGGTATAACCTGGTAGTGCTGGGGTGCTCTCTGGAGCCTTGAACCAGGTTTCTGCCACTGCACAGATATCGATGTTCTCCATACTGAGGAGAGCTTCGAGTGCATGCATCTTGAGGTTAAGACTTCTGGTGTTTAGCAGCATTACCCTTAGTTTCTTGTTCCTTGTGCTGTCTATACACATTCATGGATCAAGTCATATTGCACACATTTAAATATCCCTCCAAGTCTATACTGTGGTGTAGCTAGGTCCTTTGAAAATCAATCATAGTTTCATAGGTTCATAGGTTCATACTAGGCTATCTGCCCTAGGGCATTTATAAGCCTAGCCAGAGTGTGTTTGGCTTTCGCCACCCATTTTAAATTAATTTTCCTATGCCCTTTTTCGAGGTTAGTATACTGTGCCTCTGTCTAACAGTGACACAGAAGTGATACCCGGGGTAAACCTACAATCTCCCATCCACTCATCAAGATTCCTCTTGAAGAGAGTCGATGAGGGACTCTGCCTAACCTGGACTGGGATTTTATTCCAGAGTGAAGGGAGCCTCTGGGTTATGAATCTGTCCCTCCAGCATGTCCTATTTATTTCAGTGCTGAGGTTCAAGTCTCTCGAGCGCGTGGCTCGATGGGATTTGGATTTTCTGAGGTGCTGCATATCTATTAATTCCGGGTTGGATATTGCTTTATACGTCAGGCACAGATCGCCTCTGAGCAGGCGGTATGCCACTGAGTAGAGCTGGAGTTTCTTTAACCGGGCAGCATATGGCATCTGTTTGAGCCCTTTGATCCTTTTGGTGAGGTACTTTTGGGGTCTTTCCAGTTGCTGCAGGTGTCTGGTAAGGTACATCCCAAAAGGGGCATTGTACTCAATTATGGGCCTGATGAGGGATGAGTAAAGAGACATGATGACCTCCCCTGATCTAGATGTGAATCCCTTTATGATTAGGTGGGCTATATAAAATGTTTTTCTAACCACTTTGGCCACGTGGTTGTCAAATGAGAGATTGCTATCAACTTGGGTCCCCAGGTCCCTAATGACTTCTTCTGTACTTAATGGATTACCACCTATGTGGTAATTTGTGGGCACTTTGTTTTTGCCAAAGGGGATGACTATACACTTTTTGGCGTTTAGCTTGATGCCATGGCTCTGGCACCAGTTGTCTGTTTCTATGAGGCCCTTTTGGAGGATGCTTGTGTCGGCTGAAGAGTCGATTATGGAGCCCAGTTTGCAGTCATCTGCGAACTTGGTCAGCCACAGTCCTTCCGTGTTGGCCTGTACCTCCGAGAAATATATACCAAACAAGAGAGGTCCCAGGACTGAGCCTTGTGGGATGCCACTTGTAACTGGTTTGGAGTCTGACATGGCTCCAGCAATTCTAACCATGTGGGTTCTGTCCTTGAGCCAGTTTGCAACCCATCTAGTGACATAGGGGTTTATATTTAAGATGGGGAGCTTAAATATAATGCCTGAGTGGGGTATTGTATCGAAGGCTTTTGCGAGGTCCAGGTAGGCTGTGTGGACCACCTTCCCCTCGTCAATGGCCTTGGTGACTGTTTCAAAGAAATCAACCAGGTTTAAGAGGCAGGATCTGCCCTTAACAAAGCCAAACTGGGTAGGAGCCAGTGTCTGTAGGTCCCCAATATCTTTATTTATGAGGTCCATGATGATCCTTTCATGAAGTAATTTCTATTTTGCGTCGTTCAAATAAACAGTTTACTGTACCTTCTTAAACATATATGAATGACGAGCCTATAATCGATAACACAGCATATCTGTTGTTATATATAAACCACAGAGTGCATGTCATAGTATATATCCAGATATTGTTAAAAATGTTTATATATATATATATATATGTATATATATATATATATATATGTACATATGTGTGCACTTCTAACCAAAGCTATATGAAATAGCCTTAACATACATAACATACATATTATATTACATATTATATTATATTATTTAAACGACGCAAAATAGAAATCACTTTGTGATTGATTTTTGCAGCATACAAGGGTTGTAAGCTAGACCCGCAGTGGTGGTGCTGTGGTAGCATTGTCACCTCACAGTAAAACGCTGTCCAGTTCGATTCTCAGCTAGATCGTCTTCTTCGTGGAGACATGCATGAATGGGCGTACCTTCGTTGAAGGTTGTGCATCAGGGCTGGTTACTCGGCACGTAAAAATCAACTACCACTCATTAGTGGATCGGAGTTCCGCTGTGGTGACCCCTAACCGGGAAAAGCTGAAAGACACAACAACAATGGTTGTAAGCAGAACGATTATGTTATAACATGTTTGATGGTACTATATCTTTCATTTGAAAGGACCTAGCTACATCACAGGATAGACTTGGGGGGATATTTAAATGTGTGCAATATGACTTGATCCATGAATGTGTAAGTAATGATGTACTGATCTGAATGAGTCGAGCGAGTGCTTGACCATATAATCAGTTATACCAAGTAGGAAATGTTATGTCACGATTGTATAAATTTATTATTGTGTGACGATCCATATTTAACAAAAGCAACTAGATAGCTAGTTGATCTATAGATGCACAATACAATTTATGCTACTAAGGATGAGATATGCATATATTTTAAAGTGGAGTGTGCATACAATTTTATTATGTGATGAATTTTGAGTATTATAATGTGGATTTTATTTTATGTATCAGCAACTAAATAGTTAATTTGTTGCTGATTTAATCTGTTTATGATGTCAAGCAACTAGGGGGTGTTTTGTGCTGAATTGATTTGTTACAACAAACATTTAAATTTAATTAGGGGGAGGTGTTATGTATAAATGGAAATGTTTGGCAGTTTATGCACTTTTACTTGTAAATGGTCTAATGAAGCCACATTTTGTGGTGAAAGCGCTTACCTGCTTGAAAATAAATGTGATTTTATTTTACTGAATGGTGCTTCAGTTTACCATTGCTGTTTTCTACTGTTTTGCCTACCTGGTTTATCTGTCTGTGATACCTGTGTTTAAACTTTTGAACATCCCACATATTGTGTATCCTAAACCATTCCCTTCCCGCTGTACTTCTAGAATTGTACGGTATTTTAGCCAAGCAGCTGTTGCATTCATTCTTAATTCATTTAATGTATCCAACATAGCTGTCCTTCTCTTATCAAGTGTTTCTGAGTAATCCTTGACCAGCTTAATAAACATCCCTGCAAATGGGATAATGTTGAGTTATTTTGTTTGCCTTATTATTTTGATGGTTACAGTAAATGAATGGAAACATGTCAAAACATCCCTGGATTTGCTTTCTGCTGCTGCTTACTTCTGCTTCACAGTGTGTATACTATCTATTATTGTTTCTTGGTTTGCTGGTATGACAAATCTCTCATGTAATAACTGCTTTTCAAATTGTTCTAGTTCACTGTTGCTCACTCTCTCTCTCTCTCATATTCCAGTTATCCTGTTGGTACTCCTTGAATGATTCTCAAAATCATCCATCTTTTCAGTGTCTCTTTTTATTAGGTTTCTATTTCCTGTTTGAATCTGTTCCTGCAGCTCAGATTTAATTGCTGCTTTGTCTTCCTCCAGATCTTGCAACTTCTTTTGTAGCATTCTACTTCTGTTTGCTGATGATATATTGTTAGTTTCAAGGACCTCACATCCTGACGTACTGCGATTACCTTTTCAAACCAAATGCACAGATGCTCCTCCTTATATGAAACTTGAAAGGCAACCTTCTGAGTTGCTTTTTCTCCCTGGGAAAACTATTTTTATCCTAATTTCTGCAAGCCCTGTCCAAAGCATTGCACTTAGGCAGTCATCTTGGCTATGCTGTCTAGCATTCTACCATCATGAGTAGACTATTTTGCCAAAAGTTTCTATCCTCTCAAGTTTTAATGGTGTGCGTGCTCTGAAATCTAGCATAGATTATTGTTGTGATAGCCCTTGTAAATTTAATAAGCAAGAAAAAAAATGCATCAATGTGTTAGCTGCTAGTGTATGTCTGCCTTTGTGCAAATGGCTGATGAAAAAAAAAGTTGCATTGGTAGAAATGCTGGTCCTTCTCATCAATATGAGCTATGCTTGTTCAGTCCTACAAAATAAACCCCCAGTACAAATAGCTCTCACATTCTGTGGGGGTAACTGAAGGCGTTATATTGTGGATGGGGCAGTTTATGAAGCTACACAAGGTGAAGAAACAGCATTTGGAAACTAGCAAGCTTAATTTAAACATAAAAAACAAGTGCAGTTTAAGGGTGGTGATGCTACAATTGGCTATACCCTTGTACTTCATACTATATATTGCCTTTCAAAGATATAATGAAAATAGACTATGTCTCTAAAGGTAAGCTGTGGGTAGCATAAATGCCATCCGGGGATTGTCAGTGGCGTCCTTACTATGTAAACAAAATGTGGGACTTTTAAGAAACAAAGAAATATCAACCTGACCATGCATACAGGTCAGTGGCGTATAAGTTATCAGTTTTATGGAACTGTATATTATTGTGTACACTATCTAGACTACTTACCAACTAAAAGTCTACAAATAAACACATCTCTAAAAGATTAGGGCAGAAATAAAACAAGAACCTACTAAAAGCCTATTTAGAGAACTCAAGAGATTGCTGGAACATGGAGGAAGGCTTCTGAAATATCTTTCATATTACATTTTACAAGCCTTTGCTTAAATAAACTTGTAGGATGTTTTATGACTCATTCTGTAGCAAACTGTTCACTGACAGCCTGTAAAATAAATTCAACATTCAGTACCTTTCTGTGTTATGTATTCATCTGTTCCAACTGAAGCAGTAGCCGTGGGTCATTAGCAACAAGAGATTTTAAGTGCTTACAAAGCCTTTTCCTCAGCACAAAAAATGTAAAGAAGCTGAAAATTTTCCCAGCTCTTCAGCTTACAATTACATTATTTTTGAGACTACAAAGATATCTCAGAAAAGAGTAACCCATTTATGTGGTAAGGTCTCCAGTAATTATAGTAAGAAGTGAATACCACGGAGATATGTCCAAAACCAAAACTAAATTGCTAGACTTCAAACCTGCTCTGACTGTTACAGTCCCTAATGTATTTAATGCACTAGCTTTCTCATGCAATTGTGTTTAACTCTGCGAAGTTCAGGTTTTCATTCTTTTTATTGAATATCACTGAAACCTATAATTGCCTCTCAAGGGCAGCTTTGAAAATGAACTGCACTTAATGATTTTTCTTGCAGAGCAATAGTAAATAATAATATAGTTCTTAGTGATAAGCTTCTAATGTGAAAACTGCTTAAGCAACCATAAATGGTTTGTGTTGCCAACAATGGAATATAATTATGAACATATTTTGTAGTGAAAAAATAGCTAAATGTCTGCCTAATGCCAGACTGCATTCATTTCTTTCCTAGATGAAGAAATAATTCAGCAGAATGTACAGTATGGCGGCAGCAGTGTGAAATGTTGCTGCAAAATATGAGGTTTGGAAAGACATTTTACGATTTAAAGGTGCTCATATTTTAATATGAAACATTCAGTCTCTGGGAGTAAATGCTATTTTCTGGCGTCTGATTAACAACAATAAATCAGCAGTGGCATCAGTTATAAAAACATCACCTTCCTGTCATACAGAATTTAGTGAGGTGCAAAAGAAAAGATTAACCATTCAACTATGGCAAAAAATAAATAACGTGCAGACTTGTAGCCATATAAGAACATCTACCTTAGTGTATAAGCAGAGACATAGACATACAGAAAAGCAGCTATGTGATATACATAGAAAAGATAGTTAAATTAAAGTAGTGACTGGAATTTCCAGAAAGGCAGAAAACACAAACTAGGAGAAGCATTAAAACTTTAAGCCTTACAACTGCTGACTGGCTTTATAAACATTTTACTATACCAACTGATGTATACTAGCCAGATAAGAAGTGAACCTTCCAGAAACTTCTGTTGCCACATAACATACCATATGGCATGTCATCAGGCTGGTATATCAGTGATATGATCTTCCAGTTTTCATACCATAATTATCTCAGACCAGGACCAAGCCTACTACTGAAGCATAAGATATGGACACAGATCCACATTCTTTATCCTCACACACTGCTTAGATGTTTCATATTATAAATCAGGGACCTGTCAAGAAGTAGCTCCCATTAATTTTTTTCTCATAATGTCATGAAACTAAGAATTTAAAGGCTTTCATTTTCCCTAAATTTTTTTAATGCAGCTATTTTTGGTCATAAACTCTACATGAGAACATTGCCATAGAAATGTACTTAAGAGTTAGGAACACTGTGACCAGCCTGTATTTCTGTCAGAAGAGTGGTTCAATGATTTCGGATTAAAAAATCTCTGTCTCTTGTGTTTCAGTCCTGACTTCACTTAACTATCTGTGTGGAGTCTGTATGTTTTCCCTCAGCCAAGGGGTAGACAGGGGATTCCATATTGCATTATTGAGCTATTATTACTGCTCCAAAACTACCCAGCTTTTAACAAATGGTCCAATTTCTCAAAATGTTGCTCCCTAACAATTAATAAGCACATGCACCATTTTACCTAGTATGTGCGATACTTTAAATATATCTACTTATATTGCTGGCATTTACCATTGCTTCTCGTTGGTGTGCAGTGCGCACCATCACACAATAATTTAAAGAAAATAAATTTGAAAGACAGCAAAGTGGTAAAATGGGGAGCAATCAGGGGGAAGAACAAAGTGCAAGGAAAGTAGAAATATGCAGGAAGGATGTAGGAAAGAACCATAGCTAGCCATTTCTTCATCAATAAAGCATGAACATATATGCACAAATTTAACTGAATTTGAACTGTCACATCCAGAGATAGAGAGAGAGAGAGAGGTGACCACAACACAATCTGTTGTATAGGGAACTGGAACAAATCAAGTACGTCATGAAGACATATTTGTGAAATGGAGAGCTATGAATGGAGGATTTTTTTGTGTGTGTGTGGGACAGGTGTCCATTTTTTTTTTTTTTTGAAAGAGAGTGATGAATTTTGAGGAAGAGCTGTAGGAGTGTCTGGGTGAGGTAAGTTGGGCAGGTGAAGAAGCAACTGCAGACAGATAAAATAAACAAAACAAGAGAGAGGGACAGTGAAGGACACAAGAGATGGATGAACACCATGGCTGGGGGGAAGGTGGAGCCATCGCAAACCCATGGATGTCTAGTTGGGTGACAGTCAGAATTGAGTCATCAGCCACTGGACTGTCATCTCTGTCACCTCACTGCACCAATGGCTGCAGTGTCTGATTTCTGCATCTTCTTGTGTTATTTAATACAATGATGGAGAGTAGTGTCTCCATCCAGCAAAGGCATGCACCGTGCGGTGCACAGTCCTACTTGCCAACCAGGTACTTCATCGTGGGTGATAAACTCATCACCTCTGCCACTGCTTCTGGAGGGAACCACTGGACTATACTGCAGGGCAGAACTACCTGAGGGACCAAGTAGTGCAGAGGCAGCAGTGGGGTGCTACCAGATCACTCAGCTAGGCAGCTTTGCTGTAACTGGTGAAATGGGGGCAGGAGGATCCCATGAGACTGGGCTACCCTACTGTACTGTAGGGAAAAAAAATAAAAAATGAAACAAAAAAAAGAGAATAGGGTTGGGGTGAGATAAATAAAGGGAGAACATTAGTAACTTCATATGTGACATACAAAACATTGATAGAATTATTTTACTCTATTCTGTTACCTATGCTTTTAAGACTACCAACTCCTAAAAAATACCTTGTTTACTGTTAAGGCTATGCAGCTCCTAACAAATGTACAGTATACTACAGATTGAAGCTAGCAATCTTTGGTGTACATGCATTGCACATATGCGGGTTCCAATTATACTGTTTACAGTTTACAGCAGGCCAGTGGTGACACTGTTTTAGATCTCTGATGTTAGACTTCAATATCAATGAAAACTTAACAGTATTGTATATTTGGGAAGTGTGGATTTTGAAGGCACAACCTAGGACTACTCTGTAATACTGAACTGTTGTTTTGGCCTCCAGAGTAATGCATGCATACTTTTATATTACAATTGAGAAATGAATGCTCAATTTGATACAACTGTATAATTAACCAATAAATGTGTTGTAACTTGTAATGCTGAAATAACCCTACTGTTGAGATGCATACATACCACATGAGTCTCGCATCCATGCCAATCTAGCGGCATGGGTTCACACATTCAGTTCTCAGTCTGTGACTGCTGTAGAAAATACAGAACAGAACAGAATACCATTAAGCATGCCAATCCTGACTCTTTCCCATTTTTAACTCTTACAAGTAGTCCCTGTAAGTGATACTTACACATCTGTGGTGTGCTCAAGTCCTACATTCCTTGATCCAATGGTTAAGGGTATCTCTCTTCCTCAGCTTGAGGTTTCTGTAGTGATTCCTACATTGTTCACCAGTGTGGGGGGATACTGGTAGCACTGGTCTTAACCCAGGCCAAACTATTCCATGCCTCTTCTTGTAATTCAAGTCACAATAGTCCCTCTGCAAAAGCCTGGACCCATGTTCATTAACTAGGAGTCTAACAAACACTTTGCACTTCTGGATACTCTATCTTTGAGCAAGGAATCTGAAAACCTTTCCAGGAACGCCTGCCATGCCTACCACAGATCAAGACTAATGCAGAATGATGTTTTTCCACCAGTTGCAGGTATTGCACTTACTGGGAGTGTGCAATTTCTGGTTTGCTACACTTGAAAGTGTTACACATCACTTACCCTCATGCAAACACTTTGCACAAAAGTGCACACTGCCAGGAAACATGTTTACAGGATGACCAATAGTATTAATTGAAAGTATACGGTGTATGCTTGTGGTTGTCTCGGTCCTGTCTGCTTCCTGAGTGGCCCATTCATCCAGTTTGTGCACTGCCACTCTATGTGCAAATGAGCTCTGCATAGCCAAAGCTGTTTGTTCTAACAGTGTATCAGGCAAACAGTGCCCCCCCCCAAAAAAAAAAAAAAAAATATATATATATATATATATATATATATAAAATATGGAAAATGAGTTGAAATGTGGAAAATCAACCCATGACATATACAACAGAAAATGTTAGTACACACGAGATATGACTACATAGGTCTGGATCCCAACTCTCACTGCAGTGCAGAGGTCAGAGGGTATCTGTATTGTGTCGCTGTCCAGCCTGTAGCACTCTACAATGTCCATGTCATGTATGTTGCGATAAGTTAAATGTGGCCTGAAAAATCTTCTCTGTCTCAGCCTAGGCCTATTGACAGCAGCAGCATTATTGCCTGCAGCCTGTAACACTTACAAATGGAGTTAAGCAGCAGCAGCTCCTAACATTTTGTCTGTGTAGACTTTCTGTGTCTGTACTCCACTACTCTTGAAATGCGCAGGAAAAAACAGCATAGAGTCTACATGGTTACTTTATAACTTGTTGAATAGCTCTACCAGATTGCTTGATTAGCATGCAATTCAGCTGCTTATGCTGTAAATTGCAATTCTGAAATTCAGCCTAAGACAGATGCAATCAATTAATAATCTACTCCATTATAAAAACCCAAATGTGTAGCTAGATAAACTGAGGGTGAGGATACTTGCTACATGTTCAGAAAAGCAAAAATTTCCAAAGCTTTCTTTATAGAGGACTATTGGAGCCCAGCAGGTATGCTCTCATTTTGTAACCTACATAATGCATATGCTGGAATATATTAATGAATAATGTGAAGCAAAGCTTTCACACTGTTACCTGTATGCATTAGTCAGAAGTGTATTGATGGCATGGTTATGTTTGTCAAGCCATTCCTGAGGTACAAATGATTGACAATACATACAAATAGTAAGCTGTGTGATACATATGTACAAATGTTTAAGGGACAGGTCCTTTGAATGCATGTGTAGCATTTCAAATGCGTTTTATTAGCAAAATGGTTCATGTGCCTGTTCTTTTTTGGGTGGGTGAGCAAAGACATTACTATTATGTCACAAACTAGGATGGACTGTTCTTTTGGAGGGGGCACAGTTGAGTTACTGCTATGGCAGAGGTAAGGATATGTTTCTTGCTAGTCTCCTTGTTTTGCATCCTGCCTGTTGTTAGTATTTCACATCTGTAGGATGTTTTATGTTTTAACAGTGGCTACTACCGACTGCCTGCCTTAAAAGTTTTATCTGGTAACAGTTACTTTGTAGTTATGTGCTATTTATGTGTATTATCATTCTGTTGTCTTTTAAGACAGGAAATGTCATTGAGGTGGAGATCTCCCTCTTCAGTGAGGCTGAGAATACTATAACTGGTGATGTGCTTTGTCAACATGAGGCTTTTCTTATTGGAAGGCTTTACACCATTATGCCAGAGAGGCTGAGGCTATGGCAGCAGATCATTACTAACATAAATAACATGGGCAGCCCCAGGTGGACTTATGAGCAGGTGCACTAAAGGGCAACTGACAGGATAACCTCTGCATGGAGGCATCCAGCTGCTGTTGCTGGGAACCAGAGGGTTACCGGGGGGGTCTGCTGCAGAACCACCTCTAACCACCAATGAGGAATTCCTGGTAAATCTTCTACACTGAGCCTTCCTGTAGCTTACCCCAATTGTTACCCATCAAAACCAGGAGGAAACTCTTTGATCTATAAATTACTTTAAACAATTCTGTTCTTACTATAAATCTCACTAACCTCAAGTATCATTCTAATTCCTCACCCCTTTAAAAGTATCCCCACTAGTGATTTTTCTTTCCCATTATTAATTCTTTTAACCTAACGCCACCCCTCTAGTGATCATTTATTTTTGTAACTTTCAACTTATTTCAATATTTACAAAAAATGTGTGTGTGTGTGTGTGTGTGTGTGTGTGTGTGTGTGTATCTTGCAAATTACTTTGTTTTTCTCTCTGATATTGTAACTTACCACAATTTATTAGTCTGTTTCTTCTTTTGTTATATTGTAATGTATTGTACTGTAATTTCTGTAAATTCCATAAATTCTTGTAAAATAATATGCAATCATAATGTATTTGTGGAGCTTTTTTCTACAGGCCTCCACTGAAAATGGGCTCCTGTCCCAGTTGGACTTTCCCATTCAACAAATGTCAATAAATAAATACAACAGAACAACTCACAGGAGAGTGGCCCACAACATGTCATTGACATGGGCACCACTCCTTATTAGTCCCAGGAATAGCTTCAAGGTAGGCTTTGTTATATGACTAGTTGAATACTGTTGTATAGTAAACAACTGAAATAAAAGTATGTTTATCACATGTCTGGGTTTTTTTGGGGGGGGGGGTTGAAGATTGGCACAGTGTTATGCTTAGTTTGGAGTTATCAGCCATGTTCTTGTTGAACTAATACTTTATGCAGATATAAAGGAGTACTTGTAGTACCCCCTGTTTTACTGCAAAATGTGATGATGCTGCCCTTACCTCTTGCTTAATTTATTTCAGGACCACCAGGAATCCAGTGACGTATGTCTCCTGCAGATGGTAAGACAAATACAGTTATTTCAGTACTGCAGATCAGTTTATGGAAATATCATAATGTGCCATTTTTAGACCTGTTGTCTGCATTGCTGTACTGTCTGTAAATGTGGCAACACTGTTAGTTGTTTAGCATATATTGCACCACATGTAGGTGTAGGTATTAATGTGTGCCTGTCTTTCTCCCTTTTTATCACAGGTGATCATGACAGTGGGAGTGTGGGCCTTGTGCCACCTGATGTCAGTGTCTTATCAGACACTGATGATGATAGTGGGGAAGCTGAGGCACAGTTGGGGGGTGCAGAGGTTGAATCTAACACAAAGGTTGACATCCAACCACCCCCCTCCTTTTTCTTTGGACACAGCCAGTAGGCCTATGCCTACCCAGTCCACTGTGCCTACAGATATAGGACATGTGGAGGGTGGGGACATTGAGTTGGAAGTGTGGCTATTGTGCCTGTTGAGTCTGGCTGTAGCCAAAGTGCAGGTGAGGTTCCATGCAGGAGGGTTGATAGGGCTGCTCAGAGGAAGCCTACTCTCACTCCTCCACTTGGTACAGGTGTCTCATCCTGTGTCACTCAACATATGTTTAGGGCCATCATGGAGGCACAGGCATATTCCAAAAGGTGCTCCAGATATATGCTCAAGGTTCTGGATATGGCACAGTCTGACATGCATGACTACCTTCATCATGTCACTGATTCACTGGATCAGATGAATGACATGTTGGAATGAGGGGTGACTGTGAGGGACAGAGGGGTGTCTGTCAAGGAACAAGCAGTGTGTGTGATGGAATGGCTGCTGGGAGGGGAACGGCATCCTCATGGGTGTAGGTCAGCCACAACATCTGCTGATAGCTAACGTGGATGTGCTCGATCATGCACCTGTAGTGACAGTACTTGCTTTAGCCCATTGGTGAGTATGCTGATCACACCCAGACATGGCACACCATGGGGTCATGGTCAAGGGCATTCCCATGAAGTGAGCACATCCAGCAGACACTGGTCATGCTCAGGGAGCAGCACTGCCTCTGACCTTTGGTATAGATGTGCAAGTGCAACTCCTGGCAGAGCAAGTTCTCATGGTTGGGGGTGACAGTGATGAACTGACACCTCTACTATGCAAGTCTAACATCATCCAACATACCAGGATTTAGAGTTCACACTGAGCTTGACTGTGTTCATGCAGACTCTCACACACCACTTTCACATGGAGGATGCCTATAGACTCACACACACACACACACACACACACACACACACACACACACACACACACACACACACACACACACACACACACACACACAGCCTGCCTGCTTACCTTTCTGCCATATACACACTCACTGACATTTTGTGTCAGCCTAGGCCTCATGGCCCTCAAGCACCCGGTGCAATTGATGATAACTGTGCCATATCCCTGTTTTCTCTTTTGATTTCAGGGATACAAAAGCTTTTTGTTTGATGCACAGAGTGCATAGCTACATTAGTGCCTAGTATATCTGCATTTATTTTGTTGTACTGACAATTGTACCTGTCAGTTATTTTTGCCTTGCCAAGTGATACAGTGGATAGCATCATCATGACAGTACTTTGTAGTATATTCTCTTGTGAAGGTTGTGAAGTCAGGAACTGCAATGTGTCTCATTACTTTATAACTTTTCTCTTCAATGTTTTCCAGTACATATGTATGGTGCACATCATAAGACATGCCATCACATTCAGATCTCAGGATTGTATGACAGCACTATAGTAAAATTCATCACAACAGTTATACAGTATAATGCTCCCTTTTGCATGAACCTCACCACACACATGCAACAGCTGGACAGACCACAGGGCTTTCTTGTCAAGATAAAATGGGTCCTAGTAACCATGCCATGATGTATGTGGTTAAATTAAAAGGCATGTCACTGTCATCTGTCTGGTATCGCATTGAATTATAACTGTTATTCTAAGCCTATTGCTTTTGCTTTAAGTACTTGGTCTTCAGGCCACTTGTCATACATTAAGAAGTTTTGTAGTCTACACTCTTGTGTGAGGAGGTGGTAGCCTCTGCCATTCTGAGCTGGGAATTTCTGGTTGAATGCTTATTGTGCCTGTTGCTCTCAGTGCCTTTGTTATGGTTTAAGCACTTGGCCTTCAAACCAGTTATTTTCCATTAGGAAACTTTGTGGCATAGATTCTTGTTTATAGGTTTATAGATTAGTACTAGGTTAACTGCCCCTGTGAGCCAATTGTAAACCCAGCCAATAACTCCATGTAAGAATAAAACCCTGTACCTTGTGTCTGTAAGGTAAGTACCTTAACCATTACACCAACCTCTCACTTGTGGCACGAGAGGGTAGCCTGCACCCTTCTAAGCTGAGAATTGCTAGTTGAAGGCTTATTGTGTCTGTTATTCTGAAAGTGTCTTAGCTCTGGTTTAAGCACTTGGTCTCCAGACCACTTATTTCACACTAGGAAGGTTTGTTGTCTACACTCTTGTAGGAATAGTCTACTGCATTGCTGCTGTATTTAAACTGTATTTTCTGCTATTGTGATTGCAATTTTCTGCACTTTGAACTTCTAGTATTTCTGCATTTTATAGCACAGGCTTGATTCAGGCTTGCTGAATCTAGACTGTTTGGTATAATTTGAGCACTAAAACCAGCCCTCTTACATTAAGAAGGCCCCTGCACATGTGTGGCAGAAGTGTACAGTCAAGAGCCCATCTGAGTTGTGGATTGCTGGAATAAGGCTCACTCTTGGCCTTTCCCTTTGTTTACTTTTCTAAAATCCGTTTTAACTTCTCTTGTATTCTAGCTTTGTGCATGGCCGAGTTTAGACTCAGTTAAGGAGAGCTGCTCAGAGCTTGCACTCCTGCCCTGCAAGCAACTCAGTTGTGCATTGTGAAACATTGACACATTTTTCTAGCCCTAGCCCTCCACAGAATAAACACATTTGTTAGTCTTACACCAAAAACCAGGTCCATCTAGCCCATGCCCCACTAGTTAATACAGTATATATCTTCCGTAATGGATGGACAGTTTCTCACCATTTCTTCAGGGAACCTGATTTACATGGACATCCTGAGGCAATGTAGCAATTGCCTCATGTATACTGACAACCAGTTACTGCTAAAACAAACTAATATAACATATGAGAGCTGTGTCTGTACTATGTATTTGGAATCAGTTCTGTCACATAACAACAAGCCAAATATCAAACATGTCAGCACACACACTTCACCTCTTACACATAACAAGCTCACAACAGTTGCAGTACAAACAACTTTGCAATCAGGCTAAAAGCTTAGTCATCAAAAACAAAGAAGAATTCTTCCAAGCTATCCAAGGCCAGCATAGAGAAAACCCCAATAAATTCTGGGAAGCAATCAACACCCTTCTCCACCCAGGAACTAACAATAATCCATGCCCAAACCTAGAAAAAACATCCACTGAGCTTGCCTCACTCTTTAATACATACATTATTGATACCATTGCCAAGCTTACTACCACCTTCCCACCTATCAAAACTGACCCACTAGTAACACCATCAGTTCATACCCCTTCAATTCCCCTACCTTCTTTCTCACTATCACCCATACCCACATCCATCATCCAAAAACTTCTTCATAAACTAAAAGCATGTACCAACTCTCCAGATAACTTACCTGCAGAATACTTACAACTATCAGCCCCCTCCTTTGCATACCCTATCATCATTCTCCTGAACAGGTCCACTCAAGAATCATGCATACCTGATATCTGGAAAAAAGCATTTGTCCTTATGCTTCATAAAGGCGGCAACAAGTCTGACATCTCAAACTTCCGTCCTATCTCCATTCTTTCCCCAATCTCCAAAATACTAGAGAAGTGCATTCATACTCAGGCCTTAAGTCACCTGGTAAAATACCAAATCCTTTCCCCCCACTCAACATGGTTTCAGGCCTGAACATAACAACAACACTGCCCTCATTTCTTTCTTTGACACAATAAATAGAGCTCAAGATGCTGGCTCCTTAGTCTCTGCACTCTTTTGTGATTTATAAAAGACATTTGACACTATTTCCCACTCCCTTCTGGTTACTAAACTCCCTAACCTTGGCCTACCCCCCTACCCTACAATGGTTTAATAACTACCTTAGAAATGGGCAGCAATCTACTATATGGCAGCACTCTTCTTCACCTTTCGTCACTACAAATACAGATGTCCCCCAAGGTTCAATTCTGGGCCCCCTCCTATTCAGTATATTTGTCAATAACTTTCATAATACTCTTACCCACAGTACCGTTATCCAGTATGCAGATGACTCAACTATCATCTGCTCTTCTAAATCTGCCACTGCACTACAGAGTCTTACCCAACAAGCATTTACGTCTACCAAAACCTGGATGTCTCAGAACCATCTTGACCTCAACCCAAACAAACCAAAACTCTTAATATTTACCCCCACAAAATCCAGCCCTGTTGATAAGTCACTATTCTCTATTCATTCCCAAAACAACACTATCATTGAAGTTGTCCCTAGTACCAAATTTCTAGGTGTCATCATTGATGACAAATTAACTTTTGACCTTCACATCGACAGCAACATAAAAAAAAACATCAAAAGCTAGGTGCCCTTTATAGGCACAACTATTTCCTTTGTCTCTCTGCTAAAGAGGCCCTAGCCTCATCCTTCCTACTTCCAACTCTTCTATATGGTGGCCCCATCCTCATTAATCTACAGTCCTCCTTAAAATCAAAGCTAGACTCTTGCTATAACAAAGTTACCAAATTAGTTACAAGTACAAATTTTCTACCCACCACTGCTCCTCTCTGCATCAACTAAATTGGCTAGAATCCCCTCACCATCTCACATTTCTACAAATAACTATGGCCCACAAACTCATCTACCACCCAGAACCTTCACTTCCCTCTCTTCCATAGTGAACATCTACCATCCTAATCGACACCTTAGGTCTGAAAAAAATGCTACTGTCTGTGAAGACTGGTAGAGATGGAAGAAGTCTGCCAGCCTAGTCAAATAGAATTTGGTACATAATTCTATAATTTCTAAATACTGTGAAATGTTGAACTTAAAGCAATGTGGCAACATCGCCCTCTGCTGTAAAGAAAGCTAAGTCAAGCATTTCTTGTTGGTCCTTTGAAATTAAAATTATTTCATCACTGCCTTTGATGTTTCTAAGTCGGCTCCAGTCCAGATGAAAGCTTCCTACCTATTGTTTTAAGGCTAAAGTTAATGACCAGAATTCACATGTGGAATGTCCTTTATTGCTCTAAGTGTAAAAAAATGTAAATACAGTTTATGTCAGCCTGGGAACACCAGGAAAGTGTGAAATGATGTAATGTTTTATCAGAACTGCAGTTTCAATTTAAACAGACAGAACCAGAAGGCATTAAGCATTTTTGTCTTGAACATCCAACTCAGCACTGCCTTATGCTCCACGTAAGTAAGTTATTTTAGAAGTGTGTTTTCTTTTAGCAATAGCTAGAAATTTAGAAAGATTAGACTGTGTTTTTATGTGATGTCAGAACTGTATTACTGATTTATTTTAAGTATTTCTGTGTGATTTCTGAACTCTCGACTAGCACTGATTGTGTAGTAGAAAGTATTGTCTTGTGGTTTTAATTATTTATTATTACATATTTTAAAACCTTTTAACTGTGGCTGGTTTGTGTAGAGGTAATTTAAGCTCTTTAGAGTACTTGTATGCCTTTGGTAAAACTGTACATAGCCACTCTAATAAGCCTTGACTGTAGTCATACTGCCAATTGGAAAAATAATATTGCACAGTAATAATTGGACACCCTTTAAAGGGCCTTTGAGTAGCTGATAAGTATTAGTGGGTGGTGGCAGCTGGTACTACCATATGGGAAAAAGGGGCACAGCTGGAGAACCTGTGCCAGCCTTCCCCAGGAGTGTCTGTGTGGTTGTATAAACTCTTCTTAAAGTGTGTGTGAGTGTGAGTGTGAGTGTGAGTGTGAGTGTGAGTGTGAGTGTGTGTGTGTGTGTGTGTCAGCTACTTGGTCAGGGACATGAAGCACTGGTTGGACAGAGAGGGTGGTAGAGGTTTTAGCTTGCCCACTAGGCTGAGATCTGCACCCTATAGCTGTGCCAGTGGGGAGTCTTATTGGGGACCTGGAGAGTAAGGGAGCAACCAACCCCAGACTGACTGTGATCTCTGTGTGCTCCTAAGGGAAATTGCACTTTACTGTGTGTATTTGTTATCCTTTCCTCATATATGAGACACCCTCTCTGCTGTTGGTGGTGAGGACTGAGGCTTCTTGATTGCTGGGCCAGGGCATGAACATCACACTGTCTGTTCAGAAACCCAAGCTGTCAGCCGGCCAAATGTTGTATTCTTATACTATCTCTAAGCTATGGAATAATCACTCTCCTTCACTTAGGTCTATCAGTAATCCTGCTTCCTTTAAAAAAATCCCTCAGACTACATCTTTCCTCTCATTGGCTATGCTCCTGCACCCCAATAAATAACCCCAACACCTAACTTCTCTCTAGGGTCTCAACTTTAACCATTTAACAACTAACAACTCCTCTGCTTCTCTCTACCATACTTACTTTTTGCTGTCACCTTAGCTCTACTCTTCCTCCTGTAGCCCTTCTGCCCCTTCCTTTCTCACCCTGATGTCAACTCTCCTCTGCTAAGACTTCTGCAGCTATATTTATATGTGTGTCTTATTGCATTTATGCCATCCCTTACTTCTATATTTTACCTTGATTGTATACATCATCACTATTGTTGCTATTATTTTCACTGAATGTATGCTTGACATACTTTGTTTGTGTGTTAAATTTCTTTGTATGTAACTAATGTGGAGCTTTTATCCTCGGGCCTCCACTGAAAATGGGCTCTTTCTAGACCCAGTGGACTTTCTCGGTTAACAACTGCAATAAATAAATAAACACATAAACCCACATATGCAGAGGTACTCACCAGAAACCTACATAAAGATCCGAGACTTCCCAAGTGTGAACCACCTGCACACACTGAAGACCCAACAGAATCCACTACACATAATAATGCACACAACAGTGTCACAGCCAATAAGTTCCTCAGGCAAAACTCCTCAAAAGCAAATGTCTTGCTCATAAGCAACACCATAGTGAAACACCCAGATATCCCCTCACCAGGATGGACAAGGGGAAGGTCACTGTCAGCTGCCTGTCGGGTGCCAGGGCCCATCCGATCATGCATGCACTCAAGTCTCTCAACAACAATTGCCGTTATGATTCTGTCATAGTCTATGTTGCAGTGAATGAATGGAAATGTACTTCACTGTACTATATGAAGAGAGATATGACTGAGCTCTCAGATTATCTGTCCCAGGCAGGTATGTCCCTAGCCCTAAACAGCGTTTTACTTTCACCCAGGATGATGTCTCAGTATAAACAAAACATGATTTTCTTCAATAATTGGCTTAGCTTCTGTTGTCAGTCCAGTGGGATCCAGTATCTGTCAGCCTGGAAAGATATGGTGGATAGACCATACTGCTTTGCCAGAGATTGTCTTCGCCTGTCGCCTCTTGGCTTTTGGTTATTGGCAAAGGTATTTGACTCTCCCATAGTGGCCTTTTTAGGCAATGTCAGAACAACTAAATTCCCAATGTAAAATAATCCATTAGAGACAAACTGAAGGCTGTGCTGCTTAATTTAAGAAGTGTAAATCAGAAACTGCACTCAGTGAAAGCACTTCTTACCTTGGAAGATGCCCATGTCTCTGCAGTCACACAACCATGGTTCAAGGCCACAGAGAGCCCCCCTGGCCATGCAAGGCTACAATGCCTTCCACACATTCAGACATCAAAATGATTAGAAAGAACCAAAGGCAGAGGTGTATACATCTTCATTAAAGACAAATATACCTCAAGACTGGTCAAATAGTGTGACTCCTTAGCTCTACTCCAAATCCAACTAATTATAGGTAAAACCCCCTTCCATATCACTGTTAGCTATAGGTCCCTCCACCATGAGCCACAAATACCACTTTGCCTACTTGGACCTACTTGAGTCATTCACTATACAGCCAAACACCTTGGTCATGTGTGATTTCAACTATCCTTCCATCAACTGGGAGTCACATATGAGCACAAACATGCTCACCTTAAGGTTCCTGGACTTTGTTAATACACATGGTCTCTAACACATAGTCTGCACCCCCCACAAGGGGCTTGAATGTCCTAGATGTAGTACTCCCCAACATAGGGAGTCTCAGCACTAACTCCTGTGTGTTGCCCCCCCCGGTCAGTCTTGTTCAAATTCACGATCAAACCTGACACCCCCTCAAGAGCAGAACGGATGAAACATTTCTCCAAAGCAAACTATAGCCTCCTACCTGATGCCATAAATAGTTGCAACCCCCCTGCTACCACTGTCAACAATGTATGCTATACAGTGGTGCATCTGTCAGTACTGTACACAAATCGCCTATATAAACACATATACAAGTTCATAGAGTCAGCTGAAACTGAACAGATCAAAACAAGGTCCTTACAGAAAAACAAGCAACCCTGGTAGGCATCAGGCATAAATAGGTTATACAACAAGTGGAAGAAAGTAATGTCTAAGAAGAAAAGGGAACAGACTCAGCAGAGGAGGGACATTCTTCACAACTTGAACAAGCAAATTAGCTATCTCCTAAAGTCCTCTAATGCCAAGTACAAAGCTAAATAGCATCCTTAGCTAGAGATAATCAGGAAGCATTCTTTAGCTACATCAGAAATATAAAAGTGATGGGCCAGCTTTGTGCAGAACTAGTTGTGGATGGTATAACTCATACTGACTCTGAGGACATTGCAAATCTGCTGCCAGACAGTTTGAGGTAAACTTCAGCCCTTGTTCACATCAGACATACCCCAAGGCATACCTGTCACCAGTCCTCTACCCAGCATCTTCAAATAGCAGTTCATGACCAGACTCTCCATGGCCAAAAATACAGCCTCTATGAACTGTATAACATCCCAGGCTGCCTACTAAATGGTCTGAAACAGGACTTTGCAAAACCAGCTGGCACTCTCTTCAACCACAGTGTAAGTACTGGCTTTGTCCCAACAGAGTGAAATTCAGTGACAGTATTTCCTTTGCACAAAAGGGGTCAGTCAACCGACCCTGAGAACTATAGACCCTTATGTCTAACCAGCTGTATCTGCCAGGCCATGATGAGAATAATTATGGACCTTATCAACAAAGTCATAGGTGACCTTCAAACTCTTGTCCTGACACAATTTGGCTTCATGAAGTGTAAATCAGGCTTAGTAAAACCTGATCAACTTCTTTGAGAATGTCACTGAAACCTTGGATGAAGGCAGGACACTACATACAGTCTGTCATGACTTAGCCAAAGCTTTAGACACAATCCCCCACTCAGGCATTATTGATAAACTCACACAGATGGGAATGGAGAGATGATAAGTCAGGGAGAGTAGTATTGCTGAAATTGAATTCATCCTCAAGTATTGGTGAGTACCTTAACGAGGTGGGCCCTGTTTTTCACAAAATCTGACTAAGATGACACTGATACATAGACTGTATTTTATATAGCGTATATCATGGACAGAAGTAGGTCAAAATTAAAAAAGATAGCTGGGTGCACAAGACCCAGGATAAAAAAAGTCCCCAGGGCTGGTAGGCACTGGTGCCAAGACTGGAAAAAGGACAGTGTAGAAAATACGGAAACATTGCTACAATGGGGTTAGGCCAGGGCCAGGGGAAGGATGGCCTTCCTATTGTAGAAGGAAAAAGCAGTCCACAAAAATCACAAAAACTGATAGAGAAAAAAAGAGGCATAAAGACGACAGAGGGATTACTGAGGATAAGAAAGAAATGATGTATTGTTACTATTATGCAAAAAGCCCAGAATTTCCAGATAGAAGTTATACAAAAATATCAAGAGAGAAATTAGAGGAAAGAAAAAAATACCTCCCCAAGAAAAGCTGTCAGAAGCCGCAAATAAAAAATTGTGTTCATTAATACAACCGATTTTTGAAAATCATTATATAGACCAAGAAACTTTGATCTCTTTGGAAAAAGAAGCATCTAAGGAAGTGTGAAAATATAAATAACAAAACCCAGAGATTTTTGAAAAGTATAAAAGTATAAAAAAAGAAATATCGACATGGAAAAGAAAGAGAGATTTGATATGGTGCGATATATATGCAAAGTTGAAAGCCAAATTAATCATTGCAAAAAAGGCAGTCCCAAAGATATTCAAAGAAAAATATAGGCAAAGGCATCCAGATATGGAAAATTTCACAATAAAGAAAATTATATCAGAAAGAGGGAATGTAGAAAAGAAGATAAGTAAAGTACAAGTTAAAAAAATAGAAGCTGAAGTTATGGAGTGCCTGTAACATGAAGAATTTGGTGTAGAAGGTCTAACACAGGTTACATCACAGCATGATGGAACAAGTCCCCAAAGTAAGGAAATACCGGAAGATCAGGAGACATCTGAAGAAGAAATATGGACATGGGAAAGAAAAAGAGATTTAATATGGTGCAATATTTATGCAAAGGAGAAAGAAAAACTAATCAATACAAAAAGAGCAGCACCAAAGATATTTGAAGAGAAATACAGGCAAAGGAATCCAGACATGGGAAACTTTACAATACAAAAAATAAAAAGATAAAGAGGAAAAGTAGAAAAGGAGATTAGTAATGGAGAAGTTAAAGAAACAGAAACAGTGGTTATGGAGTACCTGCAAAGTGAAGGATTCATTGTAGAAAATTTAACTTAGAAAGCACCACAGCAGAATAGAGCAATGGACATCCAAATTAAGGAGAAACCAGTGGAACAGTAAGCAACCAATCAGTTGCCACATGAACATATTTTGGAGCCTTCCTCATGAAAACAGTATAAACATTCACTTGAAGCTGGACAACAAGGGAAGGAACAGGAAACTGTGGCAACTCTGGAGCAGTCAATGTTGAGGAGTGATAGGTCAGTGAGTCCCCATGTGACAGAGCAACGGATAACACAGGATGAAATTGAAACAAATGTGCCACAAAAAGCTGCTGTAGAACGTTCTATAGAATGTCTGAAGGAAATAGAGAACAAAAAATGTGCCGTCAGTTTAGACGAAAATGAGCGAAGGGAAGAGTTGCTTGATTTAATAGAGATAATAAGATATATTAAGATCAATGAAAGAAATAGTCCGAAGAAGGTCAAAAAAACCCAAAAAGTCAGAAATTTGATAAAACAAATGAACACAGTAATTAGTATAATTAGTACTGTCCATAGAGATCCATGCAATGTAACAGAAGTAAACAGGATATATTACTGTGCAGCTAAAATAATAACAGATAAAGTTCTACCACAAGAGCACAGGGTAGTGAGGCAAAGGAGGGGGAGAAATCAAATACCATCATGGAAATATAGAACAGAGAAAAATATAAAGCAGTTATGACAAGAAGTGTCACTGTTAGAGGAACATAGAAAAGGGAACAGATCAAAAAAAATACTCCAGAAGATAGATGTGATAAAAGCAATGCAAAATATTATAATGGATCAGGATCTATCATGCACTATTGCAAATAATAAACTTAAAATATCAGCACAGGCAGAAAAACTTAGAAGATACACAGATAAATATAAAGGGAAAGTAAAAAATAAGCAATTTACTGATGACCTCAAAAAGTTTTATAGAGAACTGGGAAACAAGGTAAAAGGAATTGAAAGACCACCCAAAAAGAAATAGATACATTTTGGAGAAGTATTTATGAAGATCTTGTAGAACATAACAAAGATGCTTAATGGATAAAATAGATAAAAGAAAGAATAAGAAGTTTAAAGGTACAGGATATGAAATGGGATGAAGTAACAACCAGAGAGATTGAAACAAAGTTAAGAAAAATCTCTAATTGGAAAACACCAGGCCCAGATGCAGTACCTAATGTCTGGTTAAACGTATTAACATCTTTGTATGAAGATTTAGCCATGAGTAAGAACTATTTATATGCACACCCTGAACAGCACCAACCTGGCTAACAACAGGAAAAACAATTCTCCTACTTAAGAGTGAACCTGCAAGCTACCCTAAAATTATAGACCAATAACTTGAGGTTCTCAATAGGAAGTGATGTAATTTTAACACTTCCTCTAAACCTTTTTTAAAAATAGTTTTAATGTTTGGTTTTAAGTTTTTTCTGAAGAAGCTGCAGATTTTTCTAGCAGCGAAAACGCTACTTTATTAAACTAATTCTGCGTTAAAATCTCTTTACATTTCGTGGATTTGTATCGACAGACTGCTACCTTTCTGCATTTTTGTTTTTATATTAGTTTGTTTTTTGCTTTTCCAGTACGTGTTGTCTATTTTGATCAGTAGAGGCCCCGGGGAGAGTAGGGGTCTGAAAGCTGTCAGAGCATGCTGAACAGCTAACATCTCTTTTGGTTGATGTGCAGATGTATTTGATTTGGGCTACATTGGCCCTGAATGCACCTGCCATCCAGGTGTGCACCCCAGGCATAGTCTGATGCATCCGTGGTGAGGGTCTGGGCGGCATGGGGTTGTGAGAAGGAAAGAGCCTTGTTGTGGTTGCATGCTGCTGCCCACCAAAGAAAATCCTTCCTTAGACAAGGTATCATTAGTATAAGAATTTCCAGGTCTTGAGAGTGCTGACACCAAAGGCTTTTTAGGTACCATTGAAGTTTCCTCATATGCAGTCTGGCATATGGAATGAGTAGAATGCAAGAAGCCATGAATCCTAGAGCTTGCAGGATTTTCCTTGTGGATAAGTGGGTCCTGGTGGCTAGTTGTAGGCTGTCAGGTAGGATTGTTTTTCTGGTGTAAGGAATGCCATCTGGGATGCTATGTCCACGCTTGCTCCCAGGAATACAATTCTTTGTGTAGGTACTAGTTTGGATTTCTTTTTGTTGATAGTATACCCCAGGGATGTCAGTAGGTCCTTTACAAAGGTCAGGTGCTTTAGCAGCTTTTCCTGACTGTCTGCCTGAATCACGCAGTCATCTAAGTATGGATAAATTTGAATATTTCTTTGTCTGAGAAAAGCAATGGCGGGAGCCAGACATTTTATGAAAACTCCCGGAGGAAAGCACAGAGAACTGAAAGTGCAGTGATCCTTCCCTGAAACGTAGGTATTTGCATGATTCCCTGATTGGGATGTGTAGGTAGGCCTCTTTTAGGTCTAGGGTGGCTAACCAAGCATCCTTGGAAAGCATAGGTAGAAGCTGCTGGAGGATGAGCATTTTGAATTTTGGTATCACCAGAAAGGTGTTTAGAATGGATAGATCGAGGATAGGGTGCCATGTGCACTCTTTTCTGGGTACCAGGAAGAGTCTGGAAGTAGAAACCTTGTCCTATCTGTTTTGCAGGAACATGCTCTATTACCCTCATAGAGGGCAGGGAAAAGACTTACTTTTTGGCCTCTGCCCACTGGTTTGGGGGAATAACTGGGAACCCTTTTGTGGTTGGCAGAGTATGGAAATAAAATTTGTATCCCTGGGACACTATGTTGAGGACCCAGTGGTCATTGGGAATGGTGGCCCAGTTGCTTTCATGGAAGGAGAGTTTTCCTCCTAGGGGCAAGAGCAGGTGGGCAGAGGGAGGGGGTACAGAGAACTGAAAGTGCAGTGATCCTTCCCTGAAACGTAGGTATTTCCTGCATGATTCCCTGATTGGGATGTGTAGGTAGGCCTCTTTTAGGTCTAGGGTGGCTAACCAAGCATCCTTGGAAAGCATCGGTAGAAGCTGCTGGAGGGTGAGCATTTTGAATTTTGGTATCACCAGAAAGGTGTTTAGAATGGATAGATCGAGGATGGAGCGCCATGTGCACTCTTTTCTGGGTACCAGGAAGAGTCTGGAAGTAGAAACCTTGTCCTATCTGTTTTGCAGGAACATGCTCTATTACCCTCATAGAGGGCAGGGAAAAGACTTACATGTTGGCCTCTGCCCACTGGTTTGGGGGAATAACTGGGAACCCTTTTGTGGTTGGGAGAGTATGGAAATAATATTTGTATCCCTGGGACACTATGTTGAGGACCCAGTGGTCATTGGGAATGGTGGCCCAGTTGCTTTCATGGAAGGAGAGTTTTCCTCCTAGGGGCAAGAGCAGGTGGGCAGAGGGATGGGGTGGACGTGTAAACTCATTGTGAGTTCTTACCATAAGGGGGTGGCTTTGCACTTCCTGGTTTTGAAGAGGAGGAACTCCATTGCTTAGATCTCTGCATTCCCTGGGGCTGTTGCCTGGGTAGCCTGCTTCCCCTGGGTCTGGGCTGAGCTGACTTGGAGGGGGAAGGAAAGGGCCTGTGCTTGGAGGGGCAATTTCTACTAAACCTCAATGGCTGTACCTGTAAGAAGTCTTTAACTGTCTTCTTAGATTTAGATTTTTTAAGAACTCTTCTGCCTTGGTGCAAAATAAGTTGCCTTTGTGCAAGGGTGCATCCAATAATTTGAATTTGACATGGTCTGGCAAGGGCTGTTCCTTAAGCCAAGCATGCCTTCTAAGGACAGAACCAGTGACTGCTGCCCTGCAAGATGCTTCTAGGGCATCAAAACCACATTGTAAGGTGTGCTTATTTACTTGACTTGCAGAATGCATTAACTCTTGTAACTCTTTATTTTCTGCACAAGCAGGGAAAGAAGATATTTTTTGTTTGAGGAGTTGCATGGTATGTTGCTGATATTTCAGCATATGGAACTGACAATTTAATACTCTAATAGCAGGATTAGCAGAGGTGTATACTTTTTTACCCCATCTGTCTAATGCTTGGGAATCCCTATCTGAGGGGGTGGGATTCTTAGCTGAAGTTGCTTTGATTCCTTTAGGTCCTTGAGAGATGACCTCAGGGTCAGCAGTAGGATTTTTGAAAAGAAATTTGCGAGAGTCAGTGACTCTATAGTACCTGTCAGGTTTCCTGGGAGCAGGAGGAAGGGTGTCAGGGGTCAGACTGGATTCCATAAAAACATCATCCACAACATCCAGGACAGGAGGGATGGCCAGAGGTCTGTGCTGTGGAAGATCTAAAAATTCCCTGAGTCTCTTTTTTGACTGAGGATAGTCCTGACATTCCCATAGGAAATGCTCCCTTAAAGTATGTAGGGTTTCCCCAAAGGAAAAGTCCTCAGGTGGAGAGGCTGAATGGATGGATTCCTCTGCATCAGAATCCTCATAAGCAGAGAGGGGTTGCATACCTTCATATTTAGATGCATCAGAATCATCGGACTCCTTTTCATATAAAACTACTGGGGCAAGTCTATTTTTCTTTTGGAAGGGGTAGCCTGGCTTCCCCTGATAAGCATTATAAGGTCTTCTGACATTTTAAGCATTTGAGACTGAGGCAAGAAAGCAGGTGCCTGAGCTTGGGTCGTCGGTTTTCTGGGTGTGGTTCATACCCTGGGCCTTAAAAACTCTGTAGTTTTTGAAAGAACTGTAGACACAAAATAAATCATCGGTCTGAGTCGAGTATCAGTAGCATGAAATACTTCCTCAGAAGTTAATGCCTGCTCAGTAGCTCTGGACCCATCCAAGGTAGAGACATCTGCGGAATCCTTAGTCGAAGAAGAGTCTCACAGCATACCAGATTCCAGAAAGGGTCTCGGTAGCAGCCTGCAAATTCACAGAAGTGGGCATCAGGTGCTGCAAAAGTGCCTCACTGAGGACCAGAGAACTGATGATTAGCTTAAAGGAAGCATTGTTTGCAGTCTTGGACCTGTGCAATCTGTCTCTGTCTTTATCCTTATGTTTTTTTGGAAGATCTGTTGTCAGATGGCTTACCAAAGCCATATCAGAATCCGAGGACTGAGAGCAAAAATATCTAGCTACAATAAGGGCCCAACGACGTATAGTTCTGACATTGAACAAAACACAAAAGTGACAGCAGAGGATGTCATGGGCTGGGCCTAAACAAGTGATGCAGTAAGAATGAAAGTCTCGGTGTGGTATTTGCTTTCCACAGGCGAGACAATTGTTAACTTTTTCTGACATCGGTTAGAGCAAGAAAAAAAGGATCCCCAATGGGGTACTTAGCTTTAGAAGACTTCAACTTCAGTTCGGAAACAAAAAACTCAGGTAGCGGCCAACCAACACTCGTGCGCACTACTTCTGCTTCGGGCTCCTCAGCAAGAAAGACTGATGTAATGGTGTTGACTACCTGATTTTATACCACTGACAACTTGATGTCAGTCCTGGAGCAACAGCAACTGATGCAGAAATACTAAGCCTCTGGTATTCAGGCCGACTGAGGGCTACCCTGGCAGGGATAACCCAAATGTAATGACAGCAACAGTGAAACATGAAGAACATCTGTATAGCTCATCAGATGAGGAACTTAAAGCACAACTGGAAGTAGTCAAAACTTTCTCAGATGATATAAGAAAATCATTTGGTCTAGCTAAGTGCACAAAAACAACCTTTAAAGCAGGATAACTGCAGCACCAAGAAAACATCAGTTTGGGACAAGAATATGATATAAAAGAACTTGAGCAAGAGGGAGTGTATAAATATTTGAGAACTGATGAAGGCTCAACAATAAAACATGAACAAATGTGAATAAAACTTAGAAATATTTTAGAAGACTTAAATTAATCCTGAAAACAGCACTGACATCTAAGAACAAAATTCAAGCTATAAACCTATTTGCTCTTCCTGTCCTAACGTACAGTTTTGGAGTGATTGACTGGTCCCAAAACTTGTTAGCTAGATTAGACAGGAAAACAAGAAGGATGCTTCATGCTCACCAAATGATTTATAAAAATCATTAGAATTGCGGTGGTGGTGCTGCAGTAGCGTTGTCGCCTCACAGTAAGACGTTGTCCTGTTCGATTCTCAGCTAGAGCGTCTTCTGTGTGGAGACAAGCATGAATGGGCGTACCTTCGTTGAAGGTTGTACATCAGGGCCAGCAACTCGGCACGTAAAAATCTACTGCCAATCATTGGCGACCCCTAACCGGGAAAAGCTGAAAGACACAACAACAACAACAACAAGTGCATACCAAGATTATATATTCCCTGTTCCAAAGGAGGTATGGTCCTCTTTGAAACTGATTACATGTATAGATCTGCAATTGTGGAACTGCACACATATTTGCTATTTGCTGACCTCACAGGACCCAAATGTAGTGAAGGTTTTGAAACATGAGGAGTCTAAATTTAAGATGACTTCCCTGCTTAATTTAGCAGAAGCATATCGATGTCAAGCAGGAATGGAAATCAAACCAGAAGTAGATAAAAATCAGGCCACAACTGAATGTGATAAAAAAACAAAAGAAAGAATAGAAGGTGAAGGATCAGATGAAGGCAAGAAATGTGGAAAATTCATAAATATAGTTGCAAATATAGAAAACTTCTGGAAGAACCTTATGTTGATCAGGACTGAACACAGGAATGGCTAAGGAGAAGCAAATTCAAACCAAAAGATGAAATGATAATATTGGCAACCCAAGATAGTGGGCTACTCACACGTTGGTTTCCAAAGTCCATTGAACATATGGGAGAAACAGACAAATGTTGGTTTTGTAAAACAGATTTGGAAACATTAGCACACCTCATTGCTGGGTGTGACATAATAATGGCAAAAGGACTGTATACTGAAAGGCATAATAATGTGGATTGTGTAAACATCGTGGTACTGAAGTAACTGAAAAACACTGGAAACATGAACCACACAGCATCATAGAAAATGACGAACTCTACATCAATTGGGATCACCCATTAGCAACAGTTCAAAAGACAGATACGAAAAAAACATATAGTGGTTGTTGCTCTCCCATTCTGGACATAATACAATAGTCTTTGTGGATACGTTCAAGCAGCTTTATTATACAGAAACACATAATTACTGACTTTAACTTAGGTGACTTATATACAACTAACAACTGCGATCATGCATGCTCTAACTGTGGCTGCTCTTACAAAATAGCAGTTGAGATTGTGCATGAGGAGAATTTATACGTGCATGTACAGCTTTGATACACTTCTTAAAGATACAGCACACAATTGCATTACGATCTACATCCTCCCTCTGAGAATAGATTATACAACACTATGAGTCTATTGGCATACAGAAGTCACAGGTAATTTTTTGTCATGCACTATACAATACTAAGTATACATATATATATATATATATATATATATATATATATATATATATATATATATATATATGCAATCACATCCACTTTGCTGCATATTTCACACTAGGCTTTGACACACCCATAACATGTGACATAAAATGAGGGATTAGAATTAGCAACTGGCACAGTGTCTTCAAAGTGTTTAATGTGTGGAATATTCAGAATACTTTCTGGTATGGAATCAGAATCTTGAACACATGTTGGTATGGAATCAGAATCTTGAACATATGTTGGTATGGAATCAGAATCTTGAACACATGTTGGTATGGAATCAGAATCTTGAACACATGGTATGGAAAAAGTGTCCGATTCACTTTTGGATTTGAAATCTGCATCACAGAAACAATGTTGTGATGGTGATGGTGACTCTGGTACTGGAAAAATGTCTTTGGTTCCTTCTATATTAAACACCTTCAGAGTCACTCAGATAAGATCTTGGCTTGGCACAGATGCCTGCTCAAACTCTCGTAACTAGATTTCTGGATATTACACTTTTTAAACAACTGAGTCTTGATGGTTTTATTGTTATTGGTTTTAGGCTTCAATGTACTGGAAGTGTTGGGTAGTGTAGTTCTAGTTTGTATGGAAAGTAGTTTTTGAGCAGGTGAGCCAAGAATATCATCACGGGGTATGTTTTTGAGATTAAGTAAATTCAAGAATACATTGGTATTGTCACACTTTGACCTTTCAAGTAATTGCTTTGCACTTTGCACTTGTTCAGCTAGACCATTGGACTGAGGATATTCAGAACTACTAGTGACATGTACAAAGTCCCATTCTTTTGGAAAATTCTGAAACAACTGGCTAGTAAATAGAGTACCAGTGACAGAGAAAAGTCTATGTGGACTATTATGAACTGAGAAATGACATTTCAACTTAGTAATAACAACAGTGGATGTTAGGTTAGGAAGTAGATCAATCTCAAACCAATTCAAATAAGTGTCTACCAAAACCAAGTCGTGTTGATTGTTCCACTCAAAGATATCAGTTGCTATCATGGACCAAGGTAGTTCAGGAACTGGACTTAGCTGAAGTGGTTCTCTTTGCAAATGCGATCTTGTACTAGTGCATACTTAGCAAAAAGAAAATACTTTTATCAATGTCTTTCAGTAAGGAAGGCCAAAACACCAATTCTCTGGCTCTTCTCTTAGTGGATGTGGATCCTGGTTGACCACGATGCAAAATCTGGATATACTCTGGTTGTAAGGAAGCAGGAACAACAATTTTAGGACCTTTGAAAATAATCCCATCTTCCATCAACAATTCATCTCTGTAAAGAAAATAGATTTGCACTTCAGGTGGTACACTAGATTGCTTTGACAGCCATCCAACATTAATGTAGTGACTAAACTTCTCTAAAATTGGATCAGTCTGAGTGTGATCTCTTAATTCATCAAGTCTAGTGGTCAAAAAATTACATCTAAGTCACAATTCTCTGCGTCAAGCTGTTCTGTGGTATTTGGTTTACCTTTATATCATCGATCACACTTTATTGACTGGTCACTTAATCGAATCATTTAAGCAAACCAAAACGGCGAAAAATTTTAAATGTCGAAATTATTTCGACATTTCCGGCCATGCCACACCTACACACCATTACTACCATGAGTCAAAAAGGGGTGAGGTTTTGTCGTTTGCTTATTCAGAATTCAACGTTGGAGATGTTCGCACTTCAGTATTCGCGGAAGTCATTTTGCCCATATCGGGATCAACGATGTAAAGGTAAACCGTGGTATTTATGGGTGATGTGAATAAGGTATCAGCTAGATAAAGTAATTTGCCTTTCGTGTAGACAATTTTGAAATTGTACTTTTGCAATCTGAATATCATTCTCTGTAATCTCGCTGGAGTGGAATGTATAGGCTTTTTTAGAATAGTAACTAGAGGTTGATGGTCAGTTTCAATCTGAATAACTCGACCATACATATCATCATGAAACTTTCAACATGCAAATACTATTGCCAAAAGCTCATTCTCCATTTGAGCATACTGCATCTCAGTTTGGGTAAATATTCTAGATGCATAGGCTACTGGTCTAACCTCTTGGAGTACACCAAATTTAGAAGCATCACAGGAAAGAGTAACTGGTTTATTCAGGTCATAGTATCTTAATGTAGGTGGGGTGGCAATTTTCTGCTCACGAACTTCAAATGCCTTTTGGTGCTGCTCTAACCATGACCATACAACATTTTTTGTGCATTAGCTCTCTTAAATGTACTGTCAACTCACTGAATTCTGCTATAAACTTGCCTAAATAGTTGACCATGCCTAGAAAACATTTTACAGCTTGTACATTGTCTGGTGCTGATATCTGAAGAATAGCAGTTTGCTTAGTTGGGTCTGGTCACAAGCCTGTACTAGTGAACAAATGTCCGACATAAGTAACTTCTGGAAGTCTGAATTTACACTTCAGAGCACTGAGCTTCAAGTTCACTTCACGTGCTCTATCTAGAACGTTCTTTAGTTTTCTGTTATGCTCTGCTTCACCATTGCCTCCAACCAATAAATCATCTACTATTATGGCACAAGGATAACCAAAATCATTTGCTCCATTGCACGCTGAAAGACTTCTCTTGCAGAATTTATTTCAAATGGCATCCTTAGGAATCTGTATCTACCAAATGGAGTACCAAAAGTAGTTATAAATGAAGATTTGTGATCAAGCATCACTTGCGAAAATGAACTCTTTGCATCCAAGACAGAGAAAACAGTGGCATTCGGTATTAGAGCTGTAACTTCTTCGACTGTGCACATCGGGTGATGCGGTCTCTTTAATGCTTTGTTCAGATCTCTTGGGTCAATACATACTCTGATTTTGCTTAAGCCTTTTTTATGAGCTGCTACCATGTGTGATACCCATTCAGTTGGCTCTGTGACTAGACACATTACAGCTTGCTGCACCATTTTATCCATCTGAGCTTTAACTTTATCTTGCATAACTATTGGAACTCTTCTTGCTGGTCTTACTACTGGAGTGACCTCTGGGTCTAACTTCATGGGATACACAATTGGAAGTTTGCCCAACTTGTCATTGAAAACATTAGCATACTCTGAGAAAATAGTTTCTGAAAAATTAGAACTTGAAACTGCACTCACATGATGGACCTGTTTATCAAAAAAAAGCAGATTCATTCTCAAACTATCTTTGAGACCTAATAAAGATTGCATTGGCCTTTTGACTACATAGAATAACAAGCTGTAACAGTTCTTAGCCAAATAACATAAAAGAATCACTGAACCTTCAGTTTGAATTTCTTCACCTCCATAAGCAACAAGTCTTGCACCACTGGCTACATTGAGTCATTCTTTAGTTCTCACTTTAGCAAATGTGTCCACTGATATAACATTACACTTTGAAACAATGTCTACTTTAAGCGCTGTGGATTTTCCATTAATCCAGACAGTACAAAACGCTTCACTCCTTATCAATAAATTCACTGCATCAACTCTTTCATCAAGTACAGCTACACCATCTACATAGAAAGCTGACTGTTTTGACTCTACTTGATCAACTTGCTTTTTTGTGCAACCTTTCTTTACAACTGTGTGAGACTTACTTGATTTGTAAAACTTTTGGAAGTGGTTCCATTTTTTTACACTTATACCATTGCTGGCCAAATGCTAAGCACATCTCTCTTTTAGAATCATGATTTGCACCACAGTTGCAACAGTTAACAATAAAGTTAGATAGTGCTGCACTGAGCTGGAGCAAGCTCCCTTTTTAGAATTTGCTGGAAATCTGTGCGTCTTCCTTGGAAACCCTGTAGCTGCCACATGTTTTGGGTGTGCTTCTGTTTGCTACATGTTGCATGTCGTCTACATTTGCTCTGGAGATAACTGAAACCATGCTCTTGTCACTCACAAGCATACTTGTTTATTTTTCTGTCACCTCATGGATTTGACAAATCTCTATGGCTTAGCTTAACATTAAATCACTGTCACAAAGTAAAATCTTTCTCACAGCAGCACTGTTAATACCACACACAAGCCTGTCCTTTATCAAGTCATCTTTTAGGTCACCAAATCGACACGTGTTAGCTCTGTATCTCATGTCAGTCATATAAGTTGCAAATGTTTCCCCTGGTTTCTGATCTCTCTTGTAAAACAAATGCCACTGTAATGTAGTATTTTTCTGGGGGTTATACATTTTTCTGAACTTGTACTTCAAACACTCAGGGTCTTCCCTTGATTCAGCTTGAACAACAATATGACTGTTTTCACCTTCTCCTTCATATACTGCAGGTGTATACACAAATGAATGCTCTCTATCTATGGCTTCTGACTCAGCTAGGTTTATCAAAATGAATGCCCTGGTGTGTGCATCATTATCTGCATAAACTGCTTGTATAAAAATATTGTACTTTTGCTCAAATATTCTCTAGTTCTTTGCAATATTCTGATAAAATACAAGTGGTTGGGGTTTCTGCAATATTAACACATATCAGTGAAGGGTTTGTAAATAAGCAGAAATATACACACATGCACATAAGCCAGAAACATATGCCAGTATCTGTAACTTTGTTCAATGCCTTTGTGCTTCTGAATTTTATACCTTTTCGGCTTTTTGAGATTATGCTAATTAATCAACTCATAGTACCTCTGAATAACTTGACTTTGCGAAATAAACTTTTCAGGCACTTTAACATGCTTGTAATGTTATTTTGCAATGCTAAAATAAATTATCATCATTTTAAAAAGCATTTAGAATAACTGCACAATGCAAATAATCCGGACAGCTCTTGCCCTAGACTCAATAAACTTTCAAAGTAATAGCACTTTGCGAATAATTGCATACAGCACACTGAAATGTCCTCAAAATGGCGGTACCTTGCTAGGCAGTTCTTTACAGTGCAAGAAACATTCTGTAATGGCAGCACTTTGCGAATAGACACACCCAGCACAAGAAACTTTTTGAAATAGCTATACTATACTTTGACTGTATTTCATGAAATAGTTGCACTTTATACACAATGAACTCTTCAAGATACATGCACAGTAATAAGCACACTCTATAAGCACTTTTACATACTTTGAGATACTGCAAATAATTTTAGTTATGCCCTTGATAGAATACAAAATCGTAGTTATGCCAAAACATAGCAAATTGTCAACAACCTGCTGTTGCCTTGCTTTATTTCTGTTTAATGTGCCCTTTTTGCCTTTATTATATATCTTTTGCTCGTTTAAGTCCTTTTTATGCACAGCATACTTTTCCTGGGCTCATTTTACTCTGAACATGCCCAGTTTTACTTGAAACACATTTGTTTTGTTTTAAACATGCTTGTTTTATCTTTAAACATGCTCATTTGGCTGTTAATTATGTCATCAAATGCCCTTCTTTCAAACATTTCCTTTTAGTCAACAAACTTTGCATGCTTCCTGCTTGCTTAATAATGCGGTCTGTGCCATTGTACTGCGCCTTTTTGTCTTTTCTACCAAGTAAACAGTTTGTAGTACTTGTCATTACCTTTGATTCTTCTCTGCCTCTTTTTGTGCTCATTTCTCTTAGCTTTACCTTCACTGTCATCTCTGCATCTCATGGCTCCAGATTTATTCTTTCATCTGGTTCAGACACCATGTTGCTCTTCCATTCTGGATACAATAGGAGAGTCTTTGTGGGTTCTGTTCAAGCAGCTTTATTATATACAAACACATAATTACTGACTTTAACTTAGGTAACTTATAAACAACTAACAACTGCAATCATGCGTGCTCTCACTGTGGCTGCTCTTACAAAATGGCACTTGAGATTACACATGAGGAGAATTTATACATGCATGTACAGCTTTGATAAACTTTTTAAAGATACAGCACACATCAGTCACACTACAATCTACAGTGGTCTATAAAAAGAAGACAAAAGTAGCATTGATCATAGAAATTGCTACAGCCAGTGACAACAGTGTCTTGTGTACAGACAGTCACAAAGTCAGAAAATATCAGGATTTGCAGGCAGAAACAAGAGCAATGTAGAAGAAAGATACCCAGACAGTTCTAATAGTAGTAGGAGCAACGGGCCTTATAAAAAAGAATCTACAATTGTATATAGATATGTTATGAATACATGTAACTCCATATGAATTGCAGAAGGAGTCATTTGTGGGTACATTACAGGTGCTGTGAAGGGCACTTTTGGCTGACATCAAAGATTAAAACAACATTAATTTCATTAACTTTAATCATACTTTGATTTAGGAATTGGGTCCATTCCTGTCATGATAATAGAAACCCAAAAGACTTGGAGAAATTAAAAACTGGGAATAAAGCCATATGTCATTAGATGGATAGCCAGCTGGATCACCCACAGAACACATACAGTCAATGTAGGGGATTCCACCTCTAGCAGCAGACCAGCTACCACTAATGTACCACAAGGATTTGTGCTGGGCCCCCTACTGTTTGGAATGTGTCACTCGTCCTGTCAGGATAAAAGAGACGAGCATTTGTGTGTTCTATTCAAGCAGCTTTATTATGTACAAACACATCAGGATTGAGGCTTAATAACTAACTTAGATAAACTTATAAACAAACTAGCTATTGCACTCATACATGCTCACTCTCTGGCTGCACTCTCAAAATGGTACTGAAGCTAGCACATGCTTGCTATTTGTATGAACGTGCTGTCCTTGAAATGCTTCTTAAAGGTACAACACACACACTCTGTTCTACAGAATGTATTTCTCAGATGTCCAGGGGAAAATAGATGGCCTGTGGCTTATCATATTCACCAATGACTGCAAACTGGATGCGATCATTGAGTTCACCAATGGTGCTGACATACTACAAAAAGAAAAAATGAACTGCAGAACTGCTGGCAAAAAAAAACAAGTAAACCAGAAGCCAAAAATGTAGCGCTTTCATCCACTGTTTAATATGTGAACTTCCTCAGAAACATTTTCAAGTGATTTCCAGTTCCTTAAATAACTAACTAAACAGGAAATGACATCATGACCATCAAACTGAAAAAATAACAAATGTGATTTTCTACAAAAATGAAGTATTATCATAATGATAACAAATATATATATATATATATATATATATATATATATATATATACAAATGAATGTATATACACATACATATGTATAAATGCAAAAATACAGTCATAAAAATGCAATGTAAATTCATGCTGTGTGAATAGCATAATAATCAACTTGAACATACGAAATGCATATCCAAAGACCTCTCCCATGTAGACACAACAATCACATGCATGCATACACCCGCACACACACACACACACACACACACACACACACACACACACACACACACACACACACATACACACACACACACACACACACACACACACAAACATAGAACTAAACAGTCACTATGAAAATATAAAATACACATGTAAAAAAATATATGTATATGTAAATATCATAAAAAATATATGACAATATAAAAATAATGATGATATATACACACAAGTACACACACCTAAATGTGTATAATATAATATATATAAAATGTAATATATGTATAAAACAAAAAAATATGTATATATATGAATAATGTAAATCATATCATGTCTCTGAAGGGAATCAGAGTGATATGAACATGTATGTGTGCACACATGTACAACATGTACAACTCACACAAAACACACATGGATCACATGCATATGGTCTCAAACACCTATCTATATTTCAATAAACATTTTAAATTAATATAATCATTGAGGCCAGGCAACCTATCAGCCCACAACAAAAGTTGCAACAATGTCTCCTTGCATTCTAAGACATTGTTTAAATCTCCTCCAAATTCACTAGTGTTGATTTTTTCCAAAACTGACAATTGAAATTTCTTAAAATCTCTACATGTTAAAGAATGTTTGGCCAAAGAATTAAACTGATCTTTGTTTTTTATAGCCAAATTGTGCTCATAGATTCTTCTTTTTAGAAGCCTTTTAGTTTTTCCTATGTAATAATGTTCACATGAAACACAATTGGCGATGTAAACAACATAATCGGAATTACAATTGTAATAACTCTTAGACCAAATGGTGTAATTAAGAGATTTTATGAATACACTAGTACTGCTACTGATAAATCTACACTGCCTACAGTTATTGCATGCATAAGTACTCCTCTTAATACTGGCTGCTCTTGTCATGTCCTGATACCTATAATGATTTATCTCCAGCATAGATTTTAAATTTTTACCTCTTTTGTAAGTGAAAGTGGGTTTCATCCCTAAAGTACCAACCAAATATTTATTTCCTAATATCATTTTCCAATTGTTAATGATGATGTCCCTGATGAACCACATTTTGTCAACAATCGGTAAAGGGAATGCTAGGTGGTAACTACTGGTATTCTCTAAAACTTTGGAACCAGAACTTAAACCTATCTGACTAGAAAGAAGAATCGGTTTAGCAACCCCTTTCCTTAAAGAAATGACCTCTTTCTCTATTTTTTGAATCCAGATTAATGCGTAACCTCTATACATGAATAGTGACCTTAAAAATCCTACTTCACTTTGAAATACATCATCATCAGTGGTGAGCCTACTCAAACAAATTATTTGGCCCTTCACTATTCCTTTTTTCATATGTGTAGGATGTAAACTGTCCTTGTGTAAATACTGGTTCGCAAAAACCTCTATTCTGTATATTTGACTTTTCAATGTGTTATTAACTGTATCTATACTAAGAAGGACATCAAGAAAGGGAATGTTATCCCCAAAACCACTCAATTTGAAGACCAAGAAGTCAGTACTATGATTCAAATCTGTCACAAAGTCAGAAAATTCTTCAAAAGTGCCATTCCACAAAAAAAGTAAATCATCAATAAATCTAAAATATGCAAGTGCCCTATTGAAAAGATGATGTTTAACCAAAAAGTTCACCAATGGTGCTGACATACTACAAAAAGGCTTTACACACAAAAATGATTGCTGCTAAATCCATGGGCTCAAAATAAAGAAAAATAATGCATTATCTTCCCTTTTAGCCAAGGGCAAGTCCCTGCACATTATAACATTAACAGTAGCCCACTTAGCTGAAACCCTGTGGCAAGAGATTTGGGAACACAGGTTGATGACAACCTTAACTTTGATCTCCATGTGGTAAGGAAGGCCTTCTATGTTGCACATCTCATAAGTAAGCCATCACATCCAGAGCTAAGGGAGTTATAACTCCTCTGTACTCATCCCTCATCAGACCACTAATAGAGTCAATGCTCCCTTCTGTATGTACCTCACCAGACACCTGTAGCAGCTGAAGAGACCTCAGAGACTTCTCACCAAGACAACCCAGGGGCTGCAACACATGACCTGCATGGACAGACTGAAGGCCATGTCACAGTACTTTTTATCTTATAATCTGCTGAAGAGCCACTTGTGCTTGGTCTATAGAGCAGTCTCAGACCCTAGCCTAATGGAAATTCTGTACCTCCACAAATCACATGGGACAAGATTCACTCACACTAGGGTTCTGAACCTAGTCTGTGACAGATATGTCTCCCAGAGATTGCCAGTCATCTGAAGAAAAATCTCAATTCACATAAAACAGAGCTCCTCAATGACCCTATTTAAGTGCAACTGGATGGGAAACTGTAAATTTACCCTGGGTGTGTCACCCATGTTCCTCTTGGATAAGGGCAGTTGGTGCCAATCATTACACTTGCACTGCAAATATAGACCATATGAGTTGGTCAATAAGGGAACAATGGTATAACATGGCTAGGCTTATAAAGACCCTAGGCCCAATAGCCTAGTAACCTTCTGTGAACCTAAGGTGACATCTGTATGGGCTGCAGGCCAGTGTCTGATCCTGCTCTGTGGCATGGTAGTACATGCCATAATATGATATAGTTGATTACATCAGCATTGTCTGTTGAGCATGTGGTGGTACGTCAGTATTGTCTGTTGACCATTTGGTGATAGTGTCCCACATGCCGGTGTTAAAGTATCTCTGTAATGTCAAGTAACTGCTCACACACACACACACACACACACACACACACACACACACACACACACAGTCGACTGCAGTGAGAACAGAACCCCTACCTATCTAAATAAAATGAATACAAAACACAGAAATATATGCAAGCACTACGGCACAAGTTGGACTTTTACACGTCTGCAGGTCAGCTTATAGTGGATGACATCAACAGTGTATGTTGGAAAGAAGAAGATGGGAGGCCTGCCTGAAATGGATGTGTAGGCAGGTGCAGGTATCAAAATACTGTCAATTTATGGGATTGGGGTATTAACTGCAGGGTATGCACTCACTTGCTCTTCTGTGGACACACAAACACACACACACACACACACACACACACACACACACACACACACACACACATGAATGAAGTGAGAACATTATCCCTACACTTGCTCTTCTGTCTGGACACACACACACACACACACACACACACACACACACACACACACACACGACTGCAGTGAGAACAAAACCCCTACCTAAGTATACAGACTACAAAAGTTAGTACTTTACGCAAATGCCACAGCATAAGTCTGACTTTTACATGGTTATATGCCCACTTATAGTGGATGATATCAGCAGTGCCTGTTGGAGGGAAGAAGGTAGAACGTCTGCCAGAAATGGATGTGCAGGAAGGTGCAAGTATCAAAATACTATAAATTTACAGGATTGTGGTAGTAACTGCAGGATACACACTTGCTCTTCTAGCTGGATACACACACACACACACACACACACACACACACACACACACACACACACACACACACACACACACACACAGATGAATGTAGTGAGAACATTACCCCTGCCTAAGTATACCGATTACAAAACTCAGTTCTTTATGCAAGCACTGCAGTACAAGTCTGACTTGTATATGATGGCAGGTTAACTTATGGTAGATGACATCAGCAGGCCATGTGGGGGACAACAGGTTGGGGAGGCCTGCATAGGCACTTAGATTCATAGGCTTATATGAGGCCAGTAGAGTTTGCACTAGGTGTATAGAAGCCTAGCTATTTAAAAACACAAGTACCCTTATTGAACATAGTTGTATGTCTGAGTTTTGCAGAGCAAGGTTGTCAGCACCACCAAATGGTCCTGTCCCTGACAGAGCACACAAGAATATATATTACACTTTGTAGTGTGGTTGATATATGTGTGTAAAAAATACTGAGCCCCCAGGGTTGTACTGGTTGTGTGGGGGGACAACACATTATGTATTGTGAATATATGAGGTATACTTAGAATATTCCTGAGTTTGCAATGTTCCCACATGTAGTTTTATGTCATACAAAGGAAATGGACAATAAATGCCAATAAAAAAGCATAATATATACACAGTTCCATACTGCAGTGAGCAGCAGATTTGCAGGATGGTTAACAAAGTGTACACGCATGCAAATTATGCCAATTTGTGAGTTGGGAAGCAGTGCATTAATGTGAACTGCACTGCTGATGTCAGTAAAAATAGTCCTATATGGCGTATAGTGTATTCAAACCCAGGACCAAGTGTATGTCAGTCTTACACTTACACCTGTTGCCACAAGAATGTTGAGGAAACAGTTGTCTGTGTTGCACTTAATTGCTGTAAACTGCAGTGTCACAGCAGTAAAAAAAAGGTTGCACACTCTGTACTAGAACCTAGTGCCATCTGTACTCCAGGCCAGGTTTTCATGATGGCCAAGGGCATTAATTGAATGTATTTGGTTACTTTTGGCCATCCACTTCATAGTTGGCCTATTGCGCTTCACGCAAACCTGATTAACCCAGCCATTAACCACTTATGCTATTTGCGCTATGTGATGAATCATGCAAAAAGTGCAATGAATAACAAGAGGAATAAGAAAGAAAACCTTAGTAATGAACATATATAAGTAAAATAAGTGCCTGGTCTCACATGTTATGGTAGTTTCTGTAGAAATCCACCATTATTTTCTTCATTACTGCATCAAGTTAAGTTATACAAGAATATGCCATAATGTGGTTATAGAATACATTCTAAGTTCAGGACTTACCTTGCAAATGCTGCAATTGAGACAATTTTATTTCAGGCCTAGAATTTCCCTGTGAATACTTCAATACTACCATGGTATTGAAGTATGCAAGAAAACAAAATGTAGGCTGCATGGATGCTTTATAGCTTGTGGAATAGCTCCATGGTACTGAAAATTACCTGCTTATATTGTAATTGGCAGCTATGAAAAACATCTGCTACTTTATGAAGGACATCATGATGTGCACCTACATACTGCTGCATGCACCAGCGCTGAAATAAGGTGAACACATGGGATCTTATTACTTTTGTTCGTGCCTGTAATGTCGTGCAAACATGCAGTTCAAAAAGTAGAGGGAAGGTTGTACACCCTGTAGTAGAACCCAGGATTGTCTATACTTTAGCTTAGTTTATACTGTAGTTTGCATGCCACTGAAGTTTCCCTGTTTACGTGTGAGGGGCCACCACTATGCAGAGTTTACTGAAATTTCAACTTTTGTGGCAGTGTGCTCATCATGCAGCAATGCTCACACAGTCAAAATTATTGTGTAGGCTTTATTGAATCTTCTCCAATGTTCCTGGAAATTAGACTGACTGAAAGCAACCTGCCCAGCTTCTCTGACCACATTTATATTGAAAGCTTACTGAAATATAGAAAACTTTCCCACAAGAAATTCTGCAGCATAAACATTTACACTTTTCATGGGCTTAAATGAACTTGAAGTTCTGGTGTCTCCTTTTGGCAGATTGTTCCTTTACACACACACACACACACACACACACATACACACAGACACACACACACACACACGCACACATGCACACACACAGAATAACAGATAATGTGAGCTGACTGTCCTTTAAACATCAAAGCTGCAAGTTAGGAAAATGCTTTCATCCTAAGTCAAGAAACCATGTGTATGACAATTTGTAGTTTGAAACAAGTCATTTACCTGCCATGTTCGCCTATTTGTACATAGCAGCTATGTCAAGTTGAATAAAAGAAATCAAACCAGATATTAAATACTACTTCATTTCACTAAAGCTTCTGCTTCTTCTTTCATCTGCTCCCGTTAGGGGTTGCCACAGCAGATTAACTGTTTCCATTTCTTTCTGTCCTCTGCATCTTGGTCTGTCACACCAACCACCTGCATGTCCTCTCTCACCACATCCATAAACCTTATCTTAGGCCTCCCTCTTTTCCTGTTACCTGGCAGCTTCATACTTAGCATCTTTTTCCCAATATACTCTACATCCCTCCTCAGCACATGTCCAAACCAATGTAATCTTGCCTCTCTGGCTTTGTCTCCAAACCCTCCAAACTGGGCTGACCCTCTAACATACCTATTCCTAATCCTGTCCATCCTCGTCACACCCAGTGCAAATCTTAACATCTTCAACTCTGCCACATGAAGCTCTGACTCCTGCCATTTTGTGAATGCCACTGTCTCCAACCCATATAACATAGCTGGTCTCACTACCCTCTTGTAGACCTTCCCTTTCACTCTTACTGGTACTCGTCTGCCACAAATCACTCCTGACACTTTTCTCCACCCACTCCGTCCTGCCTGTACTCTCTTCTTCATCTCTCTTCCACACTCACCATTACTCTGAACTGTTGATCCCAAGTACTTAAACTCATCCACCTTCCCCACCTCTACTCCCTGCATCCTCACCATTCCTCTATCCTCCCTCTCATTCAGACACATATATTCTGTCTTAGTCCTGCTGACCTTCATTCCTATTCTCTCTAGAGCATACCTCCACCTCTCCAGGGTCTTCTCCACCTGTTCCCTACTCTCACTACAGATCACAATGTCATCTGCAAACATCATAGTCCACGAGGACTCCTGTCTGATCTTGTCTGTCAACCTGTCCATCACCATTGCAAATAAGAAAGGGCTCAGAGCTGATCCTTGATGTAATCCCACCTCCACCTTAAATGCATCCGTCACTCCCACTGCAGACCTCACCGCTGTCACACTACCCTTGTACATATCCTGTACCACTCTTACATACTTCTCTGACACTCCCGACTTCCTCATACAATACCACATCTCTTCTCTAGGCACCCTGTCATATGCTTTCTCTAAATCCACAAAGACACAATGCAACTCCTTCTGACCTTCTCTGTACTTCTCCATCAACACTCTCAGAGCAAACATTGCATCTGTAGTGCTCTTTCCTGGCATGAAACCATACTGCTGATCACTAATCATCACCTCCCTTCTTAACCTAGCTTCCACTACTCTTTCCCATAACTTCATGCTGTGACTGATCAGTTTAATCCCTCTGTAGTTACTACAGCTCTGCACATCACCCTTATTCTTAAAAATTGGTACCAAAACACTTTTTCTTCATTCCTCAGGCATCCACTCACTTTCCAAGATTTCATTAAACAATCTAGTTAAAAACTCCACTGCTATTTCACCTAAACATCTCCATGCTTCCACAGGTATGTCATCTGGACCAACAGCCTTTCCGTTCTTCACCATCTTCATAGCTATCCTTACTTCCTCCTTGCTAATCCACTGCACATCATGATTCCTATCCGCACATCATCCATGGCTAAAGCTATTAACTCAAATTATGACCAAGTATAAATATGAGAAAAAACACTAGTCATGGTAACCATATACATGGATAGTATTTTGACCTTACCTCCTTCTTTTAGGACTCTCTAAATTGCTGTGGCAGAATATTAGGAACTGCCATAACTATTTGTAACTTTAAAGGGCATGTATCTCGATATCACTGTCCCCTTCTCCAAATATAACTTGCCCAAGCTTTACTGTTGCCATAAAACATCACTGGTTATGCAATTTTCATTCATCTACCAATCTATTTACCATATCTGTATCACCTTTTGTTGTAATTTTTATTAAAGATATCTCTTTTATCATTTTGAGCACTATCACATCAGCTCTGGGCACTTCTTAGTACTGACTAGGTAGAAGTCTAATGCCCTGCCATGAGCAGAGGTGTAAAAGCTCCCTGACATGTCATGGGAGCTCCTCTTCTCAACACATTTTATGTCCAACAATGGCCCTGCTCTACCAGTTTGGAAATTTGACAGTTCACCTAAGCTGCCCATCTGAAGAACTTGCTCCGCAGTTTGGTCTTCTTGACATTCCACAGAAATGTTAATGTACTCCCTTTGTGAGTGTCCATCAGCCATTCCATTTAGAAACCTCCAGGGGGAGACCACGGTAAAGGACCCCCCCTCTGCTTCTTAGAATGCTTAAGTAATTCCTCTTCTATTGTCCATAACATCCCAGCCTTGACCACAGACCCCTTTCTTTGTACCCACCAGATTGCATTCTACTTAAATGTGTGCTATTGTCCTCAGATTTGCAACATTCTATGAACCTACCCCTAATGTGGTGAGAGTAGAAGTTTCTAGAAGGGCAAAGAAGTGTAGAGAAAAAGAAGATATATATGCAGATTAATATATATAATAATTGGAACAGAGACATTATAAAATCTGGGATACATATTTGAAAAATAGAGCAAATTGGAGGTGTTTTATTATTTAAGCATGGTTATCAAAACAATAACAGTGGGAGATTTCTTCAAATTATTCTTTAAGGAATTTCTAAAATTCACTAAGATGGTAATGGAACTGATATTCAGTGATATTTATGTTCCATTATTCAAATGCCAACTTGGAAAATGACTTATCACCTATTTCTAGCTGCTAATGGGTCTACCAAGGAGGTCACCATCTACATTTCTGAGAGTATATACTTGGTTTCTTATAGATCAGGAATTGTTGACAATAGCAATCACCGAGTAGTTTATAGGTCAGAATATTAAGTAGAAAAGCCATTTGCATTTGGTCATTGCAAGACACTGATTGTTCCTCTGCCATAGCACTTTTCCACCTCTTGCTTCATGGGGTACTGGCACTTTATTTATTTTGGTTATTCATTTTTATTTGATTACCTGGTAGATGGGCTGATAAAGTGACCATTTTCAGCCAATGTCCAAGGCTTATTGACCAAACAGTACAGTAAGAGACAATTTTCCTTGGTCAGAGTAGCTACAAAGACAGGTTTGCTTAGTCAGAATATAGAATCATCAACATCAGTCTCTGATGGACATGGTGGGCCTGGAGCCATGCTCACCTTTCTCTAGGTCTTGCAAGAGTATCCAAAGGTATATATTATGTAAATCAAGCCCAGTATTTTTCAGGTGTGCTCAGTTCTCATGATATCATGCTATATTTCCAATAGCAAATTCCCTATGTTCTAAGGCCATAATACCTAACATTGGTGCCACTCTGATCATCTTCTGATTTACATACTTCCTAGCCCTCAATATAGCTTTGTAACTGAAACTATGTGTCTCCAGGTGACTCTTCCTAGGATTACTGACCAAATTACCAACACCTGAATTTACCACTTCTGAATGAAAAAAAATGTATTTTAGCATTACATTAACCAGTTCTCATTCAAGAATATACCCCAAGTCATTACTGCCTAGATATAGCAGAATTGGTTAGAGTTGAATCCAGGTAACTCTACCAGGTAGTTCCTGCCTTCCTGTCTAATGGAAACACCACTTCTTGACATCAAGGCCCAACTGCCTTACTCTTGGGCAATTGCTGCTCATCTTTTGACCTAGTATCATTAAGAACACCCTTCCACTTCCATCAAGTGAAAAATAAGCAGGTTAACAGTGATTCGTATCTTTATCTGCCTGTGCTGTTGTCACCTCAATACTTGCTTCTTGCCATCTCACACCATTGAGGTGCTTTCTACGCTTACCTGATATATCAAAGAAAGGCACAGTAAGGTCATCTGACAGTTCATTTAATTACTTCTATTGATTTACCTGAACTCAAAAAGTTAGGCTGATAAACCCAGTTTTAAATGAAAGTATACAATAGTAACCTAGAGCTACACCATATTTCTTCAATGTCTTGTTAATAATTTTATCAACACAGAGGAGCCAGAGTCCATAGCCCTGTGTCAACCTGAAAACTTCCTTTCCTTTTTACACTAGGACCCTCAAGGTTCACAAGATGTTTGGCTAGCTAACTGGCAAGTCAAGAGGTTATGCTTTGTATCTATGATCATTTGGTATCCTCTAGCTACATGTTATGTTCTGAGCACCTACCACCAAACCAAGATCTGCTTGTCAATGATTATCATGTCTCCATGTTTCAGTTGTTATCTTGCACCATTGCTATCACTACTCAAGATCTAAATTATTCTGAAGACTCCATAATATAAGCAGCACCATTGGTAATATAGTGGTGGCACATGTGATATAGTTGATGGGCTGACCCTCTGCATCCCACTCATGACAGACAGCAGAAACTCTTTCCCCAGTGGCAGCATCTGATTGACCTGGTGGGCCCGGAGCATACCTGTCCATTCAAGAACTTCCCTATGGCCCAGTGCTTGTTAAAATCTGGCAAGGGATGAGCTGCAAGCTCAGATCCTTGGTGGTGAGAATACACCATATGAAGGGGGAGTGCTTACCCTTGAGTTGCTGATATCAGAAAGGTATGTAACTTGTGCTGATGTGTTATGTAGCTCATGTTGTTACTATTGTACTCTCTTCCTTTACAAGAAGGGTATGCATACGTATGCGGGTGGAAATGAGCTGCATGCTTATTTCAGTAAAAGAATGCATGCATCTCTGGCATAACTTGAATGCAGTTCTTTCTTTCACCTTTTCTGAGCATTTTTCTGCTTCAAAATCCTGCCTTCTTCCAGATTTATTCCTTTCTAATAAGGAAACCTTACAATACTTATGTACAGCAGTGCATTTTTCATACATTATCTCAGTCAGTTTTCCATCTCCTTCAAGGAGGTTCTTTCAGATCTTCAAATGTCTATGAGGGGGGTTAGAGTCTGTTTTCATGGGTTGGGAGGTTCATCTAGATTTCACAGGCAAGTACTGAGAAGCCAACAAGGGAAAAGCTGTACTACTTGCCAATGCACACGCCTGGGTATGGGAGGAGTTTGAAAAGCTAAAAATGTCTGAAATTCCAAGCACAGGACTAGTGCCCACAGTTTGCAATTTTCCCCCAACCTTCCTGCCCTTATCTTGTTATGGTTTTAAAAGGCTATGTCTCGCTTCTGCCCCTTATTGTAATCTGACTTCCAAAATTGCTCTTTCCCCTCTTTTATTTATATTGTTTGTTGTGTAACTTTCTTAAGTACTTTTCCACCCAAGCCATCATAGGATCATAGGATCATAGGAAGACACTAGGCTAGTGGCCCCGAGGGCCTTACAAGCCTAGCCAACAATTTAGTGCATGTTCTAACAAGTCAGCACCCTATGACACTGTCCAGCAGGGACATAGGTGGAATCTCAGGGGTGTATTTTCTGTTCTCCATCCAGTTATCCAGGTTGTGCTTAAAAAGGTTTAATGAGGTACTCTGCTTTACGTGGATAGGGAGTCTATTCCACAAATGGGGGAGTCTCTGGATACAAATCTGTCCCACCAAGTCCTACTGATGTCACAGACCAGGTTGAGATCTCGAGTGCAAGTTACTTGAGTGGAGCTTGACATGCGGATAGGCAGCAGTCCCATCATGGTGGGGTCTGAGATTGCTTTGTATGCCAGACAGAGGTCACCTTTGAGGAGTCTGTAGGAGACTGAGTGGAGGGATAGGGCTTTTAACCTATCTGTGTAGGGCAGGTGTTTGAGGCCCTGGATTCTCCAGGTGAGGAATCTCTGTGGTCTCTCCAGCTGCTGCATGTGCTTTATGAGGTACATGCCAAAAGGAGCATTGTACTCAACAATGGGTCTTATAAGGGAAGAATACAGGGATGTTATGACCACCTAGTCCCTGGATGAGATACCCTTACTAATGAGGTGGGCAATGTAGAAAGCTTTCCGTACAATGGAGGCAATATGGTGGTTAGAAGTCAGTTTGCTATCAACCTGGGTGCTCACATCCCTCATGACTGATTGCATACTTACTGCCTTATTATCAGTGTGATAATTTGTGGGGATGTCATTCTCCCCAAAATGGATGATGATGCATTTTTTGGCATTTAGTTTGAGGCCATGTTTATGGCAACAGTCATTTGTTTGGGTGTGACCCTCTTGGAGGATGTCCACATTACTAGGAGAATTGATGACAGCACCCAGCTTGCAGTCATCTGCAAACTTGGTCAGCCATAGCCCACTAGATTTGGCCTGCGCCTCTGAGAAGTATATCCCAAACAGCAGAGGCCTCAAGACTGATCCCTGGGGTACACCACTTGTTACGGGTCTACTACTTGAGGTGGCTTCCCCTATTTTGACTTGATGGGTTCTATCAGTAAGCCAGTTTTCTACCCATCTTGTAACATATGGATTGATGCCTAGTTGAGAGAGTTTATCTATTATACCTGAGTGGGGAATAGTATCAAAGGCCTTGGCCAGATTACGGTAGGTGGTGTGCACAGTCTTCCCCTCATCTATGGCCTTGTTGACTGTCTCAGAGAAGTCAACCAAATTTAACAGGCATGACCTCCCCTTGAGAAAACCAAACTGTGTCAGATCAAGTTTCTGGAGGTTGCCAGTGTCCTTGTTATTGAGGTCCATGATAATCTGCTCCATGGCCTTGCAGATCAGGCTAGTTAAGGCTGATGGGTCTATAATTTTCTGAATTACTGGATGCTCCACCTTTGTGCAGAGGGATGACAGTAGCTGTCCTCCACTCGGCTGGGTCGAAGCTGGTGCTCAGGCTTTGGTTGAATAGGGTGTCTAATGGTGCTGCAAGGTCCTGCCTGAGTTCATGTAGTATGCAGCCTGGGATGTTATTGGGTCCCATGGAGGGTGTATTTTTTGCCTTTGAGAGGGCAGTGAAGACTTGCTCCCTAGAGATAAGGGGAGGGGGGCAGGTATTGAGGATGTCATGTTTTACTGATGGCAGGGACAGAGGAGTGAAGTTTTCCATGAACCCGTCTACCAGCAGGTCGGCTATATCTACAGGTTTTGTGCATGTGGTGTCCTTGACCACCAGTTCTGAGCAGATCTGGGTGCTTCCTTTGAGACTGCGGACATATGTGAAGAACACCTTATGACTGTCTTTAGTAAATGTGGCCAGTTTGGACTTGAAGTTTGCTTTGGAGAATTTCACTAGTGCTTTTATTTGCTTGTTCAGGTTAAGGAGAGATTGCTTCCAATTAGACACCTGCTCCTTCTTCGTCCTGGACAGAAATTTTTTCCTTTTGTTCTAGAGTTTATTGTAGATGTCCACCAGATAGCTTTACTGTTCCTTAAGGAGGATGATTTCATCTTGGCTGGTATTCCCAATTCCATGCTATATTAATGCTTATATAGTACTTTGGTATACGTTTGGACATATTTGCCAGTTTCTGTGGAGGGGGAGGGGGCTGTGAAGTTGTTATACCTTCCCTCAGGAGGTTGTAATCAGCTTTGGAGAAGTTTTTTTGTTTGACCCCAGCTTGTTTGACCCTAGCTAGGGGGGTCAGGGGAGATGGTAACTTCCAAAGTGACTGCTTTGTGGTAGGATCTTACCAGGGATGATGACACTGTAGAGATGCTGTGGTGGTTACTCATGTTGATTAATACGAAGTCCAAGATATTTTCACCTCTTGTGGGCGTGTAAACCAACTGGTCCAAGGCATTTGCATTGAGGAAATCAAGGAATCTCTAGGCAATTGTGTTTTGGCATGAGTATTTCTTCCAATCTATGGTTGGATAGTTAAAGTCACCCAGGATCAAGGTAAAGGGTTGAATCTTGGTAGATTTTCAAGAGGTCCAGATAGGTGGAGTGGGCATCTTGAGTCAGAGTTGGAGGTCTGTAGCTAGTTATGATTTGAATAGGGGTCTTGTCAATTGTTAACTGCACCTGGAGTGTTTCCTGTGCATTGTCTTGTTTGACCAACCTAGAGGTGTGTATGTCTTTTATAAATATTACAACTCCACCTCCTTTTGTTTTGCTGCCCACTATTTGGGGTCTGAATGAATGATAGGATGAGTACCCTGGTATGGCTGGGGTGCTTTCTGTAGCTTTGAACCAGGTTTCTGTGACTGCACAAATATCAGCTTCTTCCAGGGTTAAGAATGCTTGCAATGAGTGCAGTTTCATATTTAGACTCCTAGAGTTTAGCAGCATCACCTTTAATTTATGTTTTGATTAATTTTTTATGTTGGTAGTTTTGACCTCATTGCATTGCCTAAAAAAGGCACTATGGGGGTGGCAAAAGACTTTGCCAGGAGCCTAAAGCCCAAGGGAGACAGATGCAGGTCATCTCTGGCAAAGCATAGTGGCTTATCAATCATGTCATCCCAGGCTGTCAGGTATTGGATTCCCTTTGAATAACACCAGAAACTAAGCCAATTCAAGTCAATCACTTTCTGTTTCTATTGAGGCATCATTCTGGGTTAAGGTAGAATGCTGCTTAAGGCTAGGGATGTACCTGCCTGGGACACATACTCAGAGACCTTGATCATGTCTCTGTTCATATAGTCCAGGGAGGTATGTCTCAAGTCATTCACTCTAACATGGACTATGACAGAGTCATAACAGTACCTGTTGAGAGACTTGAGTGCAATGGTGATATGGCAAATTCTGGCACCTGATAAACAACTAACCATGACTTTCTCCTTATCCAGCCTGGTGAGGGGCACATCTGTGTGTCTCACAAAGGAGTCTCCTATGACTAATATGTTGGGTTTATTTTTAGCTCTTAGTGGCTGTGAGACACAGGTGTGTGGACAATGTGTGGTATGGAGGGCAGTAGAGTTTGCATGTGTGTATGCCTCGGAGGTCTCTTTTGTTTGGGTATGCTTTTGTTGAGGGCCTCTGCATATGTGGGAGTGTGTTGTGTAGGTGTGGGTGGTGTTTGAGGTGTGGTGTTCATGTTGCCAACCTTCTCAGTGCCAGATATACTGGTTTGTGGGGGGAGAGAGTGATGACACTAGGTGCTTGATGTATTTGCATCTCTCACAAATTGTATTCCTAGAAGCTAGTAGTAGAGGGTTGTCCATGTACATGAGGCAGTTGCTACACTGTCTCAGGATGCCAATATCAACCAGACTGGCAAGAGAAAATGTAGTAAATTGTATATCCATATTTGTCAGAAACTGAAAGAGCTAAGAGGGTAAAGGGAGGAAGGTCTACAAGTAGTACTACTAGATGATAACACAAGTGCCAGTAAGGGAAAACATGTAGTTGGTATACCTCAAAAAGGGTTAAAAACCATGCAGCTGAAGCTCTGGATGCCACAAACATGTATCTAGACTATGCTACTCAATTTTAAGGTTAAGAACTCAGTAAGAAAAAACTCACAATAAAGCACAGATTAATCACTTATAGCCAAAAGAATAGAACTCGCAGTATGAAAAATTACAGTTAAACTGCAAACAAAATGCAGTAAAATGCAGTTAAACAGTAATTAATTGCAGTAGATAGCAATGAAATATAGTTAATCAGTAGATTGCTTAGAAACAGTAGCTCACAAATCACAGCAGTAACAGACAGCACAAATAAAGCAGCGATTCAGTAGAATACTGTCATCAATTTAGTGAGGCTACCAACAAGCAGTAATAAATACGGCAAACTAAATGCAGTTGAATACCTAAGCACAAGCAGCAAAATGAAGCAGAAAGAGGTACAACAGTTTTTTTTTTTTTTAGTAGAAAGAGAAGAGACAGAAAATAGTGACATAATTCAAGGTTCAGAAACTAAAGGGATGGGTCTTTACTAAGTTCTCACTATAAACAGTAGAATGAGCTGATGTAATGTGACTAGGGGAGTGTCCAGTATCAACTTTATAAAAGAAGCGGGCAACTCAAAGCCACTAAGACTTAAGAGCACCACAACAGCTGGGCGGGTGAGTGGGACAAAAAAACAGCTACACAGATATACTGTAAAACAGAAGTGCAGAAACAGTTGAAAATAAGCACTTATCTTTTTCCAATATCACAACAGAGCACTGCAGCTTTGAGCAGCTTGAGCAAATAAGTACAACTGGTTTAAAACACTGGCTATTAAAGGCAGAGAAACAGAAACCAGCCCAATTATCCAATCAAATTGGGCCACCATTGCACCTGAGTAAACCTCTCTGTCTCCTGCACATTTTCCCAAACCTCCAATCTGCTTGGTGTCTTCATTTAGGTTTTTGATGTAACCATAGAAGGCCTTATGGTTATCCTTGGCATCCTTTGCAACTTTCTTTTTGAAATTGGCTTTAGTTGACTTGATGAGGGTCCTCAATTTCTTACTAAGGCTGATCAGGGAAGATTTTTCTACTTGAGATTTGGCCTTTTTTTGTATAAGTCTCCTCCTTTTATTGTATAGTTTGCTTATGGCCGGGGTCCACCAGACTGGTTTCTTCTTGCTTGAGGAAGGAATCTTGGTCTTATTTGGGATAGCACGGTCTATGCAATCCTGAAGATGTATATAAAGTGCCTTGGTGTAGGATTCTGCATCCTGGATATCATTATCCTTCTGCAAGGGGATAGTGAAGCTTTCCACTTCTGATGCAAGTAGTTTGAAGTTTGCTTTGGAAAGGTTTTTTATGATGGTTTCTTTGACTGGGGGAGGTGGAGGGGTGAAGATGTCTAGGGTCATCAGTTTGTGGTCTGATCTGACCAGAGAGGGAGTGATAACGGGTGTGGTACAATGGGCGCCCATATTTGTGATGACTAAATCCAATATGTTGTCCCCTCTAGTGGGAGAACATACCAGTTGTTCAAGGGCATTTGAATTTATAAATTCTATGAACCGTTGGGCATAGGAGTTAGAACTTTGGTAGTTCACCCAGTCTATACCAGGGTAGTTGAAATCACCCAAAATTATGGTGTTGGGTAGGACCTTTATATTTTCCAATGCCTCAAGGAATGCTGAGTGAGCATCTTGGGACATGGTAGGCGATCTATAACAGGCTACAACTTGAAATGTGGTTTTGCCTGCTGATAGTTGCGCATGGATGATCTCTGAGGCATCATGCTGTGCCACTAACCTGGAGATGTGGGTATCCTTTATGAATATGGATACACCTCCGCCCTTTGTACTGCGATCTGGTAACTGAGGCCAGAAGGTATGATATGAAATGTAACCTGGTAGTACTGGGGTGCTCTCTGGAGCCTTGAACCAGGTTTCCGTCACTGCAAAAACATCGATTTTCTCCATACTGAGGAGTGCCTCGAGTGCATGCATTTTGGGGTTGAGACTTCTGGCGTTGAGTAGCATTACCCTTACTTTTTGGTTACCTGTGCTGGTTACGGTGGTTGGTTTGTCCTTTGAGCCTTGCCTAAAAAAGGCACTATGGGGACGGCAAGAGCCTTGGCCGGTATTCGAAAGCCTAGGGGTGACAGATGCAAACCATCTCTGGCGAAACAGCGAGGCTTGTCTATCATGTCATCCCAAGCAGACAGACACTGGATCCCCTTAGAATGACACCAGAAGCTTAGCCAATTGTTAAAATTGATCATTTTATCTTTGTATTGTGGTATCATTCTAGGTGAAGGTAGTATGCTACTCAAGGTCAGGGTCATACCAGCTTGGGCTACATGATCAGAGAGCTCCTCAATGTCCCTTTTCATGTAGTCCAGGGAGGTTCGTCTTAGATCATTCACAACAACATGTACAATGACAGCGTCATCCTTGTACTTGTTCTGGAGTGACCTAAGTGCCTGTGTTATGTGGCGGATCCTAGCACCCGACATGAATAAGTAGCTTGAGTTTTTAACATATATGAAAAAATTAGGCAATAACCCAATTCTTTTCACAAACAGAACTGTCTCATATTAACAATTGACTAGACTAGCCAGTAACTGTTCTGTTCTTAAAACATAAAATCAGGTACTACAATTGAAATCTTCAGTATAAGCGAGTAGAAACATGTAAATATATATGCTTGAGACTAGCAGCAGAGAAAAAAAAAAAACATACCCAGATGGCAACATACTACAAGCTTACTTGCTATAACTGTGCAGCTCATAAAGCAAAATTAGGTGCTTTTACTGAATCCTAGTGCAAAAAGCCAGTAGAAACTTGACATATTTGCAAGACATTAACAGTAAAAAGACAACACTTATCCAGTTTGGAACACAGTAGAAGCTTATTTACAATTGTTCCTAGTACAAGAGGGAACCAGCATAAAACACACCATTTCTGTTAAGAAATTCATAAATGCAATGGAGAGGACTTTGCTTGGGTCAAGGGGTCGATAACTGATTTTGAATTTGGAGGCACAAAGGGAAAAGTAGTTGAACAACTAAGATGAGAGGAGGGCCAATCAGATACTTCAGTGTAATGCAGTTATTCCCCACCCCCCCAGATGATTTACCACCAAAAGCAATCAGTGAGGTACAATGCTTATGGATACAAAGACAAGGTCTTTGAATGCTAAATACTTGACATGATTCACAGTATTTAGTTTTATTGTCATGGGCTTCTATTGCCTTTCCATGAAAATTTTACACTTCTAGAGTTAAATATGCTAAAAAAGTTAGCTTCACCCTCAGCAGTATAAGGCTTGTGGGTGGGGGTGTCCCTCCAGCAGATTCAACACCACAGTACAGAACACATTGATGCAGAAGTGAGGGAAAACAATTAAATTTAGTTTGGTTACTGTAGGGTTACCATAATTCTTTGTGTATAAAAGAGGATGAAAAATATGTGCTGCTACCAGCACATAGCAAAAAAGGTACAAGTGAAAGAATACAAAAGCTGGGTAAACGCCTGGTATACACCTCAAGCGAAAAAATGAAAAAAACAATGGTTAGACCACAGCTGAAGATATAAAAATGGAATACTCCACGTCAGGAAATAAATCACTTGCAGCTTCACAGTAGTGCCCTTTATAAAACCAAAAGTTGTAACTGAGATGTAGTAGTCAAAGTAGGAAACAATTCACTTGCAGTTTCACTCCAGCTGCCCTTTATTAAACAAAAGTAAGCGCTTTCGCGATCTATATCAACTGATAGCTTCTTCAGACTCATAAAAAACAGTTAAAATCATGTATTTAAAATATGTTTCAATCAATGAAAACACATATAGAACTATGACATAGACTAATTAAAGTTACATACATCAGTATATCAATTTGCCTTGTATTCTGCATAAAATAAAATAAAATATGCATATAACAAACACATTTATGTAGTAATCCATATTATTCAGTGTTTTAGTGGTCTAGATTTTAAAAAAGGTTTCAAGGAAACAGCATTGTTGTTAGGTTACTGGAAACTGCCTTATATAGATTTTTAACCGAATGCATTGCAGCTTTTGTGCTTTTGCAACTGGAGATGAAATTCAGCTGCAGAAGTTCCTTTGGTAGTGAGATTATATCAACTTTTGCAGTAGCAATTTCAGACATACTATGCGCTCAATACATGTAGAGTGAAGCAGCTGGATGGAGAGGACTTCACATGGGTCAAGGGGTGGAAGTCCCCATTCCTTGTCTCGGGTCACCTTGTCTTATTTGCAGGTGCTACTTTAGTTCTCTTAGTTTCCCTATCCTTAACTCCAAAAACAGCAACCCATTTATTTATTTATTCATAAAGGTCTACCATGATTCTTGCAGAGGAAGACCGTTTTCCAAACCAAGGGGTCATCACCTGTAACTTCCAGTGCCATGGTACTCTGCTGGAGCATCTACCCTGAGGCTGAATATGTTGCTTGTCACTGTAATGTTATTAACTATCTCCCTCCATATTTAGGCTTCAGCACTGGTAGTCTTACAGTTCCTTGCCAAGTTCATAGGTGTTTACTAGGCTAATGACCACAAGGGTCTTTTTAAGCCTAGCCATGCATCCCAAATCTCTGACAAGTTCTGATACCCTTGATAAGTGTAAGTAGGTGCCAGACCAATGATGAATTTCCTGTTCCCCATCCAATTGTGCAAGTTGCACTTGAACTGGGTTAAGAAGGAACTCTGCTTCACATGGATGGAGAGCCTGTTACATAGATGGTGTAGTCTCTGGGACACATGCCTGTCTGTCCAGCAGGTCCTATTTATAACAAAGGCAAGGTTTAAGTCTTTAGAATGGGTAATTCTGGTGCTGTTTGTTTTGTGGATATGCAGGAGGTCTATCAGAGTGGAGTCTGACAATGCCCTGTATACCAGGCATAGATCTCCCCTCAAAAGTCTGTTGGAGACCGAATACAGTAATAGGGCCTTGAGTCAGTCTGCATAGGACATTTTACTTATGTTCTGGATTCTTTTAGTGATGAACCTCTGTGAACGTTCCAATTGGCGGATATGTCTGGTTAGGTACATACCAACATTTCACACATAAAGTACAATAAAAGTCATGTACTGTAAACTGCCATATGCTGCCCTTCTATCTTACTTCATTTCTGTTACATTCAGTTTAGAGGGATAGCAGAAGATGTTCTGTGTCTTAATAATATGGGGAGTATTTTCTGCTCTCTGCTATTGTTAACACTATCATAAGCACAGCCAGTTTTATGCTCCAGCAAACCATACAGTTGCTTAGGGCCACCTAGTTCTGGGGGGGGGGGTCCTCAACCATAGCAAATTACCTTATTTTGATATTCTTTTACTTGTTTGTCAAACTGATAAAAGCTAATACAGCAATCTTGTATATGTCAAGTGGGTAAAAATAACATTGATAGGATGAAGAATAGATTAGCATAACTACTTCTTTAAAATTCAGTGATATCACTGCTAGTAGTGACATACTTAATTATGGGGACATTTATTTTGTTAAGCAGAGGGCTTCATGATTTCATTGAACATTTTACTATTGATATGATGATTTCATTACACGCTTTAGCACTGATATGGCCCCCTTGACCTAGTTATATAGTGCTGGTGGGAATTCTCTTCACTAAAATTAACATGCACACATTAACCTTTTAATAGGTTGACCCCTTTGGAAGTAGGAAAGAATACAAAAGCAGTACGTTTTGCACATGCAGTACTGCTCATTGGTGAGGAAAAAGTAAATGTTTTTGTTCTAATCTCTGTCAGACATAATCATAGCATGCTGAAGTGCTACCTGAACAATACTGAATGTCTTGAGATGGTGACTTTAGAAATACTCATATTTAAGTTGATAAATCATTTTCAGATTTCCAGACGAACAGGAAAAAATGGATATGCAGCAACCTTGTCGGTTACTTTTGAAGGGGAGGTGATAGTTTAATGTCATTGGTTAGTCCCTGAATCTACTAATTCTGCATGACACCCCACTGACTGCTAAGCCTGCTAACTTCTCCTGATCATGTAAATATTGCTAAGGCTATCTGACTTCTTTTTTTTATTTTTTATTTTTTGTTTTTTTACTGAGTCCTCTGAACTAATTTTTCATTTTTGACTCTGTTTATCTGGTTGAACCCCCAAATTAATTTTATTATATTAAGGGTACAACTTTCTTAATCCTGTGAAACTACTCAGTTCTCCTAATCCTTTTGAAATCCCATCCCTGTTAATCCTGCTTGGCAACACTGATTTTTGGTAATTCTGGTCCCTAAATCTGCTGTTTTTAGTGAGTGGGGCCTGACTTCACTTCTGCTACACCTATACTGATTCCATTAATTCTACTGTGTTCCCAATGCTTTCTTATATCTGTAGGGGTTCCCAAAACTGTTACCCTGATCCTGCTATCCATTCACATATTGGAACTCATTAAAATAGAATGTTACTCAAATAGCTCTCCTACTCACAAGCACCCACAGTATATTGAGTCAGCTGATTATTTGTAACTAGTATATTTTTTGTCTGTATGAATAAGAAATCAAGTGCTTTTTGTTGAGATAGATTGTGAAGTTTGACGTGACAATTATTTTCAACTTTTTCCTGCATTAAACTTAGATAAGTTTGTTAACAAGAATGCAAACCTACTTTTAGTCTACATATGTGTCATTTGACAATGAATGTACCTAAGTATGAGATACCTGAAAGAAGTAAGCTTGTATATACTGAAAGAGTGGAAGAAGAGAGTCAAATGAGGTAGGAAGGAAAGGAAAGATTGAGACGTTTAGGAGTGGTGATGGGGGAATTGGGTAATAAGGGGACTGTAGTTGTGGACTGGGTTTTGAGGAAAGAGCTACAGTATACTATGGTAGCACAGTCCTTGCAGAGGGGGCTCCCTTAGGCTGAAACTTGCTGGGGCCCTCAAAATGTTAACACTGGCCCTGACCATAATGTCTTTTCTTGAATGCAGCCTTAGCCCTCTGACAGAGAACTGTTATCAATCAGAAGCTTTATCTCTGTCCAGGAGTCCAGCACCATACAGTATATGTTTCAGCTAAGGTCCTAACTGAAGTCCTCCATCCCACGATACCAACTGTCATTCTGACAGTCCTTATACTGTGAACCTTTAGAGCTTTTTATTTTGTGCATTAATATATTGCATTGTCAGTGGTGGAACAGGCAGCACATTCACCTTTGCTGTAGAAGGCTATAGGTTCCCTTCCCAAACCAGGAAGATTGAATGCTGACACAGCAATGCAGCATAAGAGGGGGTATTACTCTCCTAATTTTGCCATACTTCAGCTGAGATGATAAACTGAAACTCCATCTGCCTCAGTAGGTAGTAATTCAGGTGGATGTAAAAGATCCTACAACACCTACCAAAAACAGTAGGGTAATACACCTTAAACAAAACATTATTTATAAAATATGCATATCTACAAATATATATCTACGGGCCTACTTCACATTATCGCATGTTGAAAATATTGAACGGGTAAAACATTGAAAATGCCACACATCGAAAGTGTTGCTGCGGGATCATGGTACCGTGTGGATGAGAAAATTTGCTCTTTCCTCACTGTAGTGCGATCTCGGAGTTGGTATATATAATTAGCGGGGGGTGTGGGGGATGCAACCCCCCCCCACAAGAACAGTTTTGATGTATGGCATTTTCGATGTTTTAGCCGTTCGATATTGTCATCTTTCGACAAGATAATATAGACGCTTATAGCTACACATTCATATACCAAATCATCATCATTACCATTCTTCTTTTACTTCTTCTTCCATAATTGACCCACACTCATTCTTCCACAGCCATAATTTAATTTTTTACAATATTTCATGAAAATCTATTTCTCATTAAATAACATTTCATTTAATTTTTTGCTCTAAATAGCCAATATTGGGCAGCCACGGTGGTGCAGTGGTTAGCATTGTCACCTCACAGCAAGAGGTTCTCCAGTTCGATCCTCTGCTGGGGAGCCTTCTGTGCGGAGTCTGCATGTCCTCCCTGTGGTCACGTGGGTTTCCTCCAGGTGGTCCGGTTTCCTCCCACATCTCAAAGACATGCAGTAGGTGGATTGGACACTCTAAATTGCCCCTAGGTGTGAGTGCTTGTGTGTGTGTGCCTTCTGTGGAAGGTTGGGCGCCGGGCTGGCAACTCGACACTGCAAAACTCCACTGCCAATCATGAGCGGACAGGTGATCCGCTGTGGTGACCCCTAACCGGGAAAAGCCGAAAGAAGAAGTTCTAAATAGCCAGTATTACATAAAATGCATTCTTATCTATCATTCACACATATTATTTATTTTCTTTTTTATAATATCCATAACATAATCATATTCATATCTATATTGTTTACACCAATTAATTTACTCATAACATTTTTCTTCACATAACCTTTTCCATAGTTACATCACTCTTTTACATTTAGAAAAAACATGCTCTGTTGTCTCTCTACCCCCCCTAAAATAAACACACTTTTTCAACTTCCTTTTTATATGGCATAATCCTCTTTACCAGTGACTTATTTATTATCAGCCTCCATAGGAAATCCCGACACTCTACAATCTTAGTATACCATTTTTTCCTTACTTTAATGGCTTTTATCACTTCTTCTGGTGACATTCCCCATGGATTTACATAGTAATGCCGATTTTCCACATTATTATACCACATCATTCTAGTCTTCTCTATATCATCAATTTTCATTTTCTAAGTTAGTATTTTTTGATCAATTTTACTTTCTTCATTTATACATTTTTTATCTCTTTTTCTTATTCTTAACATTTCCCAAAATGTTTGTACTTCCAGTTAAACATTTTAACTATTAATTTCTCATTCTTTTCATTTACCCAGTTGGATTTAATAACCCCAATACACCTTCATTTTCACTTATATATAACAGACCTCTTTTCAATAGGTTTAATTTTGAACCGCACATGAAAGAAATCACTACTTGCACAAGTTCTTTGACATATTTTCTGGGATCATATAAACATTTCACATATATGCCATTTTCTCATTGTTCCGGTCTCCTTCTATAAAACACACATCACACCAAATGACATTTGATGACCTTTATTAAAATTCCATAAACATAACTTTATTGACCAACCAGTATTTTCATTTATTAATCACAGAATAAACATCCATATAACTGTTAACTAGGACAGCATGACCTCACTCACTCTGACCAGATAAGAAGCTTCCTTACCCCCGCTCGCTTATTTTACTTTTCTAGCAGAGTCCCACTGCTCACTTTCATTTTCCATTTATTGAATTAAATATCCAATACTAGAGGGGAACAGAAGAGGGACAATCCTGCCCCTCTTCTCTGCCTACCCAAGCTTATAGCGTAACTACACAATCCCCAATATTCCAAAAACAGGGAAGGAGGGTGGGTAGCAAGCTCACGCCAAAATGTGATTCCTTACCCAGTAACACTCTCATAAAACTCATTAAACCCCTCCCTACCCTTACCTCATTTCCTTCCAATCATCCTACTTTCCCTTTAACCTTTGCTCCCCCCTCCCAAACTAACTTTCTTCCCCTAGCTTCTTAATTCCCATACCTACTTGTACCTAACCCCCACCTGAAGATGTCCCTGGACTCAAACCTCATTTGTCCTGGTCCCCTTCGATAAACGCACATCACACCAAATGACATTTGATGACCTTTATTAAAATTCCATAAACATAACTTTATTGACCAACCAATATTTTAATTTATTAATCATGGCATAAACATCCACATAACTTTTAATTAGGGCAGTGTGACCTCGCTCACCCTGACCAAATAAGCAGCATCCTTACCCCCGGTTGCTCATTTTACTTATCAAGCAGCGTCCCACTGCTCACTTTCATTTTACACTTATTGAATTAAATATCAAACACCAGAGGGGGAACAGAAGAGGGACAAGCCTGCCCCTCTTCTCTGCCCACCAGCCTGACCAGGCTGTTCTCCCTCATTCATACCAAAACTTCCAACAAAACCTTCCAATACAAACCTAACCATACATTAAAAAAATAAAAAAGGTCAAATCCTAACATAATTCGGTGTACTTCACTCTCTCCAAAGCAAACTGGATCCCTGTCATCAACCTCCCAAAGCCCTGCCATAAATACCCAAAGCCTCCAGTTGCCTAAACTGCCAAAATTAAAATGATGATCTCTCACCAATGCCAAACTGATACCCATACCTTTGTAAACCTCTGTAAATCAAACATCGCCTCACATACCATATTACCAACATTAGCAGTGTAATTGTTCCCAGGTCATTACCTGCCAAATGTTCCACCAAAACACTAGCCCTACACCATCTGAAACTAAACTAGACTAACAACATGCCATCCTCTCTAACTGCAACATCTTTTTGCCATCTAAAGTTTATAATAATGACCAAAATGAGGTTTCATTTTCTAAAAGATCAATTTAATAGCAATCCAAGCTTTATATACAGTATTGTAAAGCAAATTATACAATAACCCCCCCCCATTAATATTCCAAAACGTGCATGCTGATTGGCCAGTGTGCCCGTTGTAAATCCCACAATATAAAAACGGACTTTTTTCCGTTGGTATAAAGTCCTCAAAACATTTTTTGTAAACAAATAAAAAAAAAGAAAAGAAAAAACGAAGCAATGAAGACTTTCTTTTCTCCGTTGCTTCCGTTTCAAAGCATTGATGTACTGGGTATGTGTGGGTCACAAGTCCTTTACGCATGCTCAATACATCAAAGCAAGAAAGCAGTGTATCACAACCAGTGGATGAACAGTAATGTGCCGTTATACAAAGACATTATTTAAGAAAAGTATTTTTTTTCTTAAATAATGTCATTGTATAATAGTAATAACTGACTCCGTGGTTGTGGTATATTGAAATTTACCCATGGTTTACTTTATTTAATCACTTGGGCTTCGCCCTCATGATTAAACCACACCAACCATGGGTAAATCTTCAATATACCACATCACGTCGTCGGTTATTGCTTTAATATCTAATAACCAAAATAGCATTTGCTGACCAATGAACCACCCTTTTTAATTTATCTATTTTTATTTATTTTATTTATTTTACATTTGGTTATCAGGAAAGTCCAACTGGACACAGGTCCTTTTTCAGCGTAGGCCCAGGAAGAAAAGCTCCACATACAACTAATTCCATAGTACAATAAAATGACACTTTACATCATACAGTAAAATAAAAGCTATCATAGTATTGAAGTAAATCAGATTATGTACATATACTAATATATCTGGTTTTGAATTAAGTATTATGATACTTATAAGTGCTAAAAAGAGTACATACAGTGCAATGAAAAAGTATTTACCCCCTTCCTGATTTCTTATTTCTTGGCATGTTTGTCACACTTAAATATTTCAGATCAGCAAACAAATTTAAATATTAGACAAAGATAACCCAAGTAAACACAAAATGTAGTTTTTAAGTGATGATTTTATTTATTAAGGGAAAAAAAAAACTATCCAATCCTACATGATCCTATGTGAAAAAGTAATTTCCCCTCTTGTTAAATCATGACGTAACTGTGGTTAATCACATTTTTGGGAAAGCTGAGTTCAATTTCACTAGCCACACCCAGGCCTAATTACTGCCAGACCTGTTGAATCAAGAGATCACTTAAATAGAACCTGTCAGACAAAGTGAAGTAGGCCAAAGGATCCCAAAAAGGAAGACATCATGCCGTGATCTAAAGAAATTCCGTAACAAGTGAGAAACAAAGTAATTGACATCTATCAGTCTGAAAAAGGCCTTTTCTAAAGCTTTGAGACTCCAGCAAACCATGGTGAGAGCCATTATCCACAAATGGAGAAAACATGGAACAGTAGTAAACCTTTCACAGGAGTGGCAGGCCTACAAATATTACCCCAAGAGCGCAGTGATGACTTATCCAAGAGGTCACAAAAAAAACCAGAACAACATCTAGAGAACTGCAGGCCTCACTTGCCTCAGCTAAGGTCAATGTTCACGACTCAACCATAAGAAAGAGACTGGGCAAAAATGGCATGCATGGCAGAGTTCCATGGCAAAAACCACTGCTGACCAAAAAAAAATAGAGGCTCATCTCCCTTTTGCCAAAAAACATCTTGATGATCCCCAAGACTTTTGGGAAAATATTCTGTGGACTGATGAAACAAAAGTTGAACTTTTTGGGAGGTGTGCATCCCATTACATCTGGTGTAAAAGTAACACAGCATTTCAGAAAAAGAGCATCATGCCAACAGTCAAACATGGAGGTGGCCGTGTGATGGTCTGGGGCTGCTTTGCTGCTTCTGGACCTGGACGACTTGCTATGATTGATGGAAACATGAATTCTGCTTGCTACCAAACAATCCTGAAGGAGAATGTCCGGCCATCAGTTTGTGACCTCAAGCTGAAGTGCACTTGGGTTCTGCAGCAGGGCAATGATCCAAAACACACCAGCAAGTCCACCTCTGAATGGCTAAAAAAAAAATAAAATGAAGGTTTTGGAGTGGCCTAGTCAAACTACGGACTTGAATACAATTGAGATGCTGTGAGATGACCTTAAAAAGCAGTTCATGCTCAGAAACCCTCCAATATGGCTGAATTAAAACAATTCTGCAAAGAAGAGTGGGCCAAAATTCCTCAACAGCGATGTGAAAGACTCATTGCCAGTTATCGCAAATGCTTTATTGCAGTTGTTGCTACTAAGGGTGGCACAACCAGTTATTAGGTTTAGGGAGCAATTACTTTTTCACATATAGGACCATGTAGGTCTGGATAGTTTTTTTCCTTAATAAAGAAAATCATCACTTAAAAACTGCATTTTGTATTTACTTGGGTTATCTTTGTCTAATATTTAACTTTGTTTGCTGATCTGAGACATTTAAGTGTGACAAACATGCCAAGAAATAAGAAATCAGGAAGGGGGCAAATACTTTTTTCATTGCACTGTACCTGTCAAGTGAAGAACAGAATATTTTAACTGAGAATATAGAGTTGTAAAGAAGTTCCTATACAGAAAGAGTCAGATGACTCTTCAATGACTTTAATGACTATATGATTTAGTTTAATGACTTCATTACATCCATAAAGCCAATACCCTCAGATTGTAAACTCATGAACCTCCATTTCCAAATGCCATCCCTCACAACAAAACTTATCTTATCAATAGCCACAGTCTGTCAGTCTTTACATTATCAAAGCTAGCCCAACCCTTCGAACATATCAACCACCATTCAAGATTCAGTAAAGTCACATAACACTGTTACCTGTGCAACTTTACTAATCAGATCTAAGCCCACCCTTAATCAACCTTGTCCCAAATTGTCATCCCTTGAATTTTTTTATTGTATTACCTTCACATCGGGTAAATCAAACAAACCATGACCTACATCCACGAAGTTCCTGTAATCACGGCTGCACAGGTAAAACTCTCCAAAGCCAAGAACAGAGCATCCATGGGACCTGACAACATCCCAGGCTGCCTTCTACATGAACTTCAGAATGAACTGGCACCCCACCTAAGTACCATGTTCAATCATAGCCTCACCTCAGGCTTTGTGCCCATTGAATGGCGCACCACAATGATTATCCCACTCAACAAAGGGGGGGAGGGCCACAACAGACCCCGGAAACTACCGCCCCATTAGCCTGATGAGCCTGGTCTGCAAGGCCATGGAATGTATCATCATGGAACTCATAAACAAAGATATTGGAGATCTCCAAACTCTGGACCCCACACAGTTCGCATTTGTAAAAGGCAGATCATGTCTCCTAAACCTGATAGACTTCTTTGAAATAGTCACCAAACCCATAGATGAGGGTAAGGTGGTTCACGCAGCCTATCTAGATCTTGGCAAGGCTTTCAACACCATCCCCCACTCTGGAATTATAAATAAACTCACTAAACTATGTAAAAATCCCTATGTCACAAGATGGGTTGCCAAATGGCTTACTGACAGAATCCACACTGTGAAAGTAGCAGACTCCAAATCAGACTTTAGACCAGTGACAAGTGGAGTACCACAGGGTTCAGTCCTGGGTACTCTCCTGTTTGGTATCTACTTCTCTGAAGTACAGGCTAACACAGAAGGTCTTTGGCTAACTAAATTTGCAGATGACTGCAAACTAGGAGCCATAATCAAAACTCCTAATGATGTAGACATCCTACAAAAGGGCCTCACTGAGACAGATGCCTGGTGTCAAAGCCATGGTCTCAAGCTCAACGCCAAAAAGTAAATTGTCATCCCCTTTGGTAAAAACTCTGTACCCATGAACTACCACATAGGCGGTAGTCTACTTAACACTGAAAGTGTGATAAGAGACCTTGGGACACAGGTGGACAGTAGTCTCTCCTTTGATAATCACATCGCCACAGTAGTCAGGAAATCCTTCTATGTGGCACACCTCATCACAAAAGGTTTCTCATCCAGAAAAAAAGAAGTAATTGTTCCCCTCTACTCATCACTCATTAGACCCATTGTAGAGTACAACGCCAATTTTGGTATGTACCTTACAAGACATCTACAACAACTGGAAAGACCGCAAAAATACTTCACAAAGAGGATTACTAGCCTCAAACATATGCCTTACGCAGACCGACTCAAAAAACTCCAGCTTTACTCCGTCACATATTGCCTACTCAGAGGTGATCTCTGCCTAACATACAAAGCTATGTCAAACCCAGAACTGCTGGACATGCTCCACTTAAAGAAATCCCAATCCCTCTGAGCTACACGCTCTAGGGACCTAAACCTTGTCACCACAATAAACAGAACATGCTGGAGGGATAGATTCCTGTCCCAGAGACTTCCCATACTCTGGAACACACTACCTATCTATGTCAAACAGAGCTCCTCATTAGCATTCTTCAAGAAAAATCTTGATGATTGGATGGGTAATAGGAAATTCAACCCAGGGATCACTTTTGTGGCTCTGCTTGACAGGGGCACAGGAAAATAATTTTCTTGGGTGGCGAAAGCCAGGGTAACTTTTTGGCTAGGCTTGTAGGGCCAATAGCCTAGTACCTACCTATGAACTAGCAATCCTAGAAACACAATTCCTTGCTTGGACCTTCAAACTGCTGCTTGAACAATGGATACCCATTCCACACACAACCCCAACCACATGCATACCTTGCAGAACTCTGTCAATCACTCACCTGTCCTTAAAAAAGGGAATCCAGATAATGTACCTCCTTCTAACTGCCCTCCCGCTGCTGTCAAATCAAGTGACGAACATTGCTAAGCTCTCAAAGAAGCACAGACCATCATGCAACTCATCTGCATAACTTTACCCCAGAAAACTCAAACCAGACTACCATACCAACAAAATCTGACCCAGTGTCGCCTTGTTGTGACTCCACCCACCTGTGAACAACCCCAAACTCCCTATAGCAATCATCAAACCTGCTTTACCCTGCCCCTGACATACCTCATCCTCACCTTCCCCTACACTACTCTCAAACTGCACCAACTCTGATGTACCTTAATAAGCATCTAATAAAGTAGGACTACCTGCGACCTCATTGTGCATCACTCTTGTGACTGGAACATCCACCCCAACGGAATTCATCACCTTTCATATCCACTTCCTTCAGGCCACCAACTGTTGCCTGATCTCCAGCCCCCATCTGCAAAACAAAAGAGCACTGTAAAACCTCTGTATACAAACAGACCAATTTCTTAATGACCATATTAGGCTCTGCCAAGGGCCTACCTTATTCATCCACTGCATAACCACTACACTGCCCCTCATACCAAATCCTCAAAATCTGCCACTGCTGTATCCTTCAGCAAATCCTTCTGCAGCCAGTGAAAAAAAGCATACTGCAACAAAATGTTTTATGCCATAAGCAGCCTTAAGTGAACCTATCCTTTTGACTGACACCTATTAAAACACAGAACATAAAATGACCTACCAACTCTGGCTAGCTACCACTAAACAACTCAGATGAAGGATAATCTAAATATCAAAATACCTGGGTTACCTTGTGATTTCCATACAAAACCAATACCATACTATATGGCCACCAAGTTAACTTATTCACAAAACAATCTTTAGGAACATTTTGTAGACAAGCACTACATGAATATCTCTGCACAATTACTCTAGACTAGAAGCTGAAACAAAGCTACGTATTCATCCATTAAGGAGTGTGACCTTGGCAGCTACTCTCATGTGCTGTTTTGCTCTACCTGCAGCTGTAATAGCAACATATACACCACAATGAAACTTATGATGCTTAAAACAAAGAGTAAAATACCTCCATAATGTACCCATACCTGTCACATGTTTCTCAAAGTTCCTCCATGATAAAGGTCAGTCACACATGTTGTGTTAACAATTTACTACAAGGCCTATTCTATAATTAAAATTATCACATTTTAACCAAACTATGAGCTTCCTAGTTAAAGTCATTAGTAAGCCATTAAAGTGTTCCACTTTTACCCATCCATTCCACATTAAGGAAAATTAAACCATTCCATACTTTGGCCAACAGAGCAGATTATGGAGCCTGTAATGGCATTTGTGTTATAGATGAGGCTTTACCTAACATATTCCCCTCTTAACATTACCAAACTTGCAGCAAGTTCCAAATCAGAAGCAAACACAAAGTACCAACACTTGCCGCCACAGAAAAGCTACCATTTTATTTATCCATCCTGTTGCCAGTAAACAATATACATTGGCATCATATGCAGATTGTCATACAACAGATATTGTTTACTTAGCTCAGTGCTATTCATTCTATGTGGGTAAAACCAACTGTAAATTAAAAAAATAAAATGTTGCAACATGTATCAGCAATACGTACAGGTAATACCCACAATGCTCTATATCAGCATGTAAGTGAACATACTGGGCATACCTTTGATTTTATGGTGTTATAGACTAAGTTATCCAGGAGAGGGGGTAATATAGGCAATTTGACAGAATACTATGAAAGCAAATGGGTTATAGAGATGTGTGCAAACAGACCACCTGAGATGAATGGGGTTATTCCCATTAAACCCGCCCTCAAGATGAGGAGGGCCCAATATTGACTGATTAGCTATTATGTGTTTTAAATATGATTCAGTCTATTTGTGAATTGACTGATGAAGGGTACTTCACCCAAAAGCGCTTACGTTTAAAGTCTTAATAAATAACTGGTATTTTACAGCATGCTGGTTCGAATTTTGTTATCACTTTCTTCACTTGTTTCGGTTGCTGAATTCGATCATTTGGTGTTCTACATCCAGTTTTGACTCTTTTGGACTTCTTGTATTAGAAATTTACAGATGATATAAAACTGCATTATCGGCCTTCAGCACCTTATAGTGCTCATGGAGGTACAGATTTGTTTAAACAGCTTACTGTTATGGAGGATAATCCTTTGCTGAATTTCAATCTCATAACTTACAATGGTTTTGTACCTGAAAACACTGAAGAGGAAGAAGGTGACATGCTTTTTTGGATCTTATTACTGTCTTGGAAAGAGATCTATATAAACTAAAATGCCTCCAATGGCAGAGATTGCATTTCGAGTCATGCTTGCATCATAAAATTGTTCCTTGGGTCATGCAGGTGTTATGCATGTCCATATATGGTGAGCACAATTCATCGCTGCTAGCAAAGTGGCAGCAGCTAAATCTAAAAACAAGCTTCTCCTATATGTGTTTACTCAATGAATTCTTTCTCCTTAAAGAGAAAGAATTAGTGAAATCTGTGGAGGACAGGCAGAGGGTAATGGAACTGAAATTTAAGGAGGAACGATATCAGGCTAAACTCCATGACCTGTACTGCACTATCACCACATATGATGCAAAGTTACAATGCATCAAAAGCAAGAAATTGCATAGAGATTATCAAGACTTCCTAAAAGGAAAATATTTTTACATGGCCAAAAGTAGTGAATGCTCCTCGACCACGTACTCAATCTACTTCTAGGAAGCAGGAACATTCCACCTTAATTCCAGGTGAAGGAGGTGATAAAAGGAAGTCACAGACCTCTACACATGTTATTATATCTCACGAGACTACAATTATACCCAGTAATGAAGGAAATAAAGCTGATTCATGGAACTCTAGGGTTCCAAACAACATGCTAGTTGCATCTGCATCCAATGTAAATATGTTAGGAGCTAGACCGAAGGTGTCCAATAACACTTTTCCAGTTCTCCCAGTCCTGGTGAAGAAGAAGCTTCATCAGTTGAACCAGCCACCATATTACCAAGGTGCCAAATGACAGAAAACTTCTATATGATTACAAATAGTGACTTTCATGCTTATAACTGTAATGTTTATAATTTATCCAATACTGTTTTAACTGAAATAGAGCTCTGTGTTTTAAATAAGGGACTAATGTTTGTCCCTAGCATGGGGTCAGTATTTAAGTGATTTAATTATTGAACTTAGGCTGTTTGGGAGAAAGTTTGGTAATAATAATGATGTAATGCAAACTACTGAGCCCAGACAACCTACTATGCTTAACCCTCACTTTTGCCCAGTAACTGAAACATTTCTTAAAACGTGTGAAGCAGATTTGATGCAATTTTTTAATAATAAGCAGCAACATGTTTTTCATAATTTGACTAAGGAACAAAAGCAGGAATTACAGTTATTAATAGCGAATACTGATATTAATATCAAGTTAGCTGACAAGAGAGGGGCAGTCGTTGTGATGAGTACTGACTTTTATAACAATAAGGTTTTAGTTATGCTTAGTGATAATACTACATACCAACACTTATCACCCCTGGAAGGTTTAAAGAAAAGCCTACATTGTTAGATAAATTCTGTCCACCCTGCCACATCAGGGCAGCAATGTCCACTTACTTAAAAATAACAGTAAAGGTGCGTGCTAGCTTTCAACTCTCCCACATTCGATGTACTAACTTATATATATATATCTATATATATATATATATATATATATATATATATATATATATATATGTGTGTGTGTGAATGAGAGGGAGGATAGAGGAATGGTGAGGATGCAGGGAGTAGAGGTGGCGAAGGTGGATGAGTTTAAGTACTTGGGATCAACAGTTCAGAGTAATGGTGAGTTTGGAAGAGAGGTGAAGAAGAGAGTACAGGCAGGATGGAGTGGGTGGAGAAGAGTGTCAGGAGTGATTTGTGACAGACAAATACCAGTAAGAGTGAAAGGGAAGGTCTACAAGAGGGTAGTGAGACCAGCTATGTTATATGGATTGGAGACAGTGGCATTGACAAAAAGGCAAGAGTCAGAGCTTGACGTGCCAGAGCTGAAGATGTTAAGATTTGCACTGGGTGTGACAAGGATGGACAGGATTAGGAATAAGTACATTAGAGGGTCAGCCCAGGTTGGAAGGTTTGGAAACAAAGCCAAAGATGCAAGATTATGTTGGTTTGGACATGTGCTGAGGAGGGATGCAGAGTATATTGGGAAAAAAGATGCTAAGGATGAAGCTGCCAGGTAACAGGAAAAGAGGGAGGCCTAAGATAAGGTTTATGGATGTGGTGAGAGACGACATGCAGGTGGTTGGTGTGACAGAGCAAGATGCAGAGGACAGGAAGAAATGGAAACCGTTGATCTGCTGTGGTGACCCCTAATGGGAGCAGCTGAAAGAAGAATATATATATATATATATATATATATATATATATATATATATATATATATATATATATATATATGAATACTTTATAATCTCAAAATTCTGAAATACCGAATTTCAGATGCCCAAGATCATAAAGCCGAAAGGTCTAAATACTGAAACCCCAGAAGCATGAATTTCAAAATCTCGACATTTGGAGATGATGAAGTAGCACTTCTGGTGTTGCGGTGTTTGAATGGAAGTTCAGGTAAGTATGTATGTTTAAGGGTGTTGGTTAGGGCCTTTAGTGTGTGTCAGTGCATGCGTGTTGTGACTGTGATGTGTGTGCGCAAGTGGAATGTAGGTGTGTGGTGGTGTTTCCATGAGTTTTTCTGCGTAGTGTGACCCTGAAGCTAGCATATTTAAGTAGGGTGGTGTGTGGGTTTGTGTGTTTGTTTGTGGGGGGAAGGTGTGTGTTAGTGTATGTCTGTGGTGTCTGGTTAGTGTAGGATTCGTGATTTCAAAATTCACACTTTTGGGATTTCAGTATTTAGAGTTTTTGGCTTTATTGTCTCGAAATTCTGAGATTCTGTATTTCAGAATTTTGGGACTATAAAGTGAATCTATATATATATATATATATATATATATATATATATATATATATATATATATATATATGTCTCCCTCTCCTCTACAGTAATCATCCCTCTCCTCTACAGTAATCCATCCTGGGTGCTCTCTCCCTGCTTTAAATGCAAAAGGAATACCTCCGGCCATCACCTGAAGATACCCTGAATTGGCCAGCTTGCCTGGTACTTAGAAAAATACCACTGAGAAGACCCCCACCAACAAGACTGTGTAAATGTATGTTGCTTAACACTAATTAAATGTAGACTTGATGTACTATCTATAGAGTTAATCTGCCCTCCTGTGTGTGCATTCTAGCAGCCTACTGCAGACCGTTTGCCCTCTCCCCCTCCTGTTATCACTACCCTAGAATATATTTAAACCTAAGACTGGTCCAACTATCCCTGCTGTTTGTTATCTCCTTCTACCATTAGGTGGCAGCATCTACCAATATAAATCCTAGATATTTTTTATAATCCCAACAAGTTTTATTTTTTCACAAACAGTTGGTTGAGTTAATAGCCTTAGACTGTAAATATCTTCTCCCCCCTGCTAAACCACCCCCTGTAAAGGCAGCCTTCTTTTTCTGGCTGGAAATATTTAGCTCATACCTTCCAACTACAGCCTTTAAACTGCTCTTTGCTGATACTTTTTCTGCCATACTCACCTCTAGTGTTATTTCTGGCTCCGTTCGCCCTACCGGCTCACTCCATTCCCCTACCCTGCCCCCATTTTCCACCCGCCCCCAGTACTCCTAGCTTTATTCCTATATTACCCCACCCTCTCAGCCTAATTACCCAATAACAGCTCCCACCTATAGCCACCCTTCTTAAACTCTGTAATCTGTACTCTACCCAATAATTATAGTCCCCTCCTCTTTCCTTAAATCTCTAGAATACCTCCATCACTTTTTAAACCCTTTCTTCTTCATAGCCTTCTCTATTTTCCTAACCACTCATACCACTCTGTTTTTGCTCCAACATGCTCTTCTCAAGTTATCACACCCTCCAGTCCCCCAGCCTCCTCTCTCTGTTCCTACTTTCCTTATACTATGCTACCTCATATTCCACCTATGCTTGTCCAATACCACCTACAAAGACAACTACCACACAAACCCACCTTCCCCCTCACTCTTACTCCCATTTCCACTCTATCTCCTCTTCTCTCATTCAGCCCAACCCTCTGCACCTATTCCACCTTAAACTCTTCTCCTCTAAAGTCACGATACTGTCACCTGCTCCAATCTACAATCTACCAAAAGTTATGCCTGGCAGACCAGTATGGCTAAAGGATATCTCTTTCAACAATGCAGTCCAAGCTGGTGATATCCATCCTAACCCTGGTCCTACATCCTTTATTAACAACACTCATCCCTTACCCTCTTCCTCCTATCTCAATACCCTAAAGATTTTTACAAATAATGCACAAAGTCTAAACAACAAAGTACACCAATCTCAAGCTTGGTTAAGCCATAACTAACCAGATATCTTAGTCATCTCTGAAACCTGGCTCAAGCCCTTTATCTCCGACTCTGAGATTCTGCCCCCAGGATTTCATTGTCTCAGAAATGACCGACTAAATAAAAAAGGTGGATGCACTGCCCTTGTCTACTCCAACCTTCTTACCTTAATTCCCCTCCAAATTCCAATTCCTCAATTCTAGAACACTGACCTAACTGCTGGAATTCGAAAACTAAATAAACATAAAAATATCTGCATCATTGTCCTGTATATCTCACCTGGTAACAATATCTCTACACACACAAATATTCTCCTATGGACCTCTAAAGAAATTAACTATGAATCTTATATCCTTGGTGATGTGAATTTTGACTGGAATAAAATCAATTGCCCCTCTCCCTCCCTATCCGTTAACCTCTATAACTTCACTCAAATAATCCTCTCCATCACTCGACCTAACAAAATAAACCTTCCTGGATCCACTATAGATTGGATCCTAGTCTCAGATCCAAATAAAATAACCAATTTTGGCACAATTCCTGATACCTTTAGCAACCACCTCCCAGCCTTCATGCATCACTCAACTAGTTCCTCCCCACACCAGCATCAGTACATTCAAATTCATAACCTCAGTAGCTTCAACCCAACTACTTTCTCAAATGCTTTCAAACAAATGAACTGGCAAATTCTAAACATCCTTCCTCTTGACAAGGCTATAGAATACTTCAACTCTGTCTTCCTTGATACTTTAAACTCACTAGCCCCACTAAGAAATAAAAGGATAAAAACTAAAACTGCTCCTTGGCTATCCAAAGAGACAAAATGGATTATGCACCACAGAGACAAACTATGGAAGCTTTACCAAAACAATAAACTGGACAATAACTTGCTCCAATATAAACAGCTCTGCAACCATGCAAAATGACTAATCACCAAAGACAAAAAATCCTACTATATCAAACTTCAGTCCAATAACAATAAAAAAAAAACAAAATTCTGGAACTCAGTAAACTCACGCCTCAATCCAGGCTCCAAGAATAATCCCTGTCCTGACCCAAGTAAATCTGATCTCGAACTAGGCTCTGAATTTAACTCATTTTTCATAGACACTAGTACTACCCTCACCAAGACATTTCTCAATAATAACCCAACTGCTCTACACTCTCCCCCTTCTAACTCACCTCATCTGTTTGAACTCAAACCCATCTCCACTAACTTTATAAAAAAAACCTTTGTCCAAACTTAAACCTTGCTCTAACTCTCCCGACAATATGCCCTCTTCCTTCCTAAAATGTGCTGCTGATGGCATTGCACTCCCAATCAGCATGATAATCATCCGATCCATAAACGAATCATACATCCCCAAACTCTGGCGCTCAGCTTATATTCTTCCTCTTCATAAAGGAGGCAAAAATACCAGCATCTCAAACGTTCACTCCATTGCTTTGCTCTAAGCAATCTCTAAAATCCTAGAAAAATGCATCCACCTCCAACTTATGCCTTTCCTGACCCAAAACAATCTTCTCAGTCCTAACCAGCATGGCTTCCATCCAGGTCATAACACAATAACTGCTCTAGTCCCTTTCCTAGAAACTGTCAATCAAGCCCGTGATTCAGGCCACTTAGTTTCTACTGTTTTACTCAATCTGTCTAAAGCCCTTGATACTGTTTCCCACAAGCACCTTCTCTGTCATCTCTCAAACCTTAATCTCTCACATAATGCTTTATCCTGGTTCTCCAGCTATCTATCAGACAGATCACAGGCAATCAAATGGAAGAACTCCATCTCTTCCTTCCTACCTACCTCAACTGGTGTACCACAGGGATCCATCCTTGGGCCAATGCTTTTTAACATCTTCATCAATAACTTTCACATTGCTATTCCTGATGCTAAAATCATTCAATATGCAGACGATTCATCCTTAGTCTGCTCTGCCTCAAACCTCTCTGAATTGCTGACTAAAACCCAAACTGCCTTCTCAACAACTGAAAACTGGATGCGCCAAAACCACCTCTCTCTCAGTGCAAATAAATCAATGATTCTACTATTCCCTCCCACAAAGACCCTCTCCTATGATTAAAACAACTTCAAAGTCTATAGTCAAACCGACTCACCTATAGGAGTAGTCCCCTCTGCCAAACTACTTGGCATTACTGTAGATGAACACCTCAAGTTTGATATTCATATTCAACAAAATATTAAGAAAACCCACCAAACGCTAGGTATGCTGTATAGGAATAATCACTTTCTCTCCAACTCTACCAGGCAAACTCTGGCCTCGACTTATCTTCTTCCTTTCTTATTATACGGAGCCCCTCTCCTAACCAACCTGTCCTTCTCTTATCACCTCTAAACTAGAAAACTGCTACAACAAAATCTCTAAATTTGCCTCTAAATCTAAAAATGCCACCCATCACTGCCTAACTCTACAATCCCTGAATTGGCTTGAACTCCCAAACTACCTAGACTACCTCCAACTCACTACTGCACAACAAAATGTCCCACTCTAACGAACATCCTTCCCCCTTATACACCCAACACAGCTCTCAGATCTGAAAATCAGAACTTAATTATTATCCATAAACCTAAACGTCCTGCTGGCCAACTTCTCCTATCTTTCTCACTAGGCAAAACATGGAATTCCCTTCCCTCCACACTAGGAACCATACCAAGCTCAGAAAACTTCAAAACCCAACTATTCAAACACCTGTCCACTAAATGGAAATGTACCTGCCTTCACCCAACCTAATCCAAGGGGGTTCTCGCTCTGGTTCCCAAGCTCTACAACTCTCATAGTTATCTTCCTATGAGACTATCCAAGCTCTCAACAAATTCTATAGCTTATCTCTAAGCTCTCACCTCCTACAGCTACCCTTACACATCCCAACTTTGTAAATATTGTAAATAGCATTCTACTGTTGACGTGTGTATGTAAAGAGTATTTACATTTTCTTAAAAGGTTTGTATGTAAACTGTTTCCACACCTAACCCATATCTGTTTTCCTCAAATGAAACTGTGTGATCTCTACCTTCAAGCTTAATGAATTTGTTAACTATGCATGATATTGATTGCATTTATGAGTAACTATTCTACATAAGATCTTTAATATTAACTATAATTTTATCTAAATTGTATAATGCATCTTGGAGCATTTCTCCCCGGGCCTCCACTGAAAGTGGGTCACTTCGGCCCAGTGGACTTCCCCAGTAATCAAATTGCAAATAAATAAATAAATATATATATATAAATAAATATATCTATGAAATCTCTCACCACAATTTAGTTGAGACCATAGAGGTCTGATTCCCAAACTTTGTAGTCAGCCCAATGACTACTGCTATGACTAATGGCTAATTAGTCATTGATCTGAATGGAACAGTTGGTGAGGGTCATGAAAGGTAATTTCAGTAAAAATCTGTATATCAAGCCAGAGACCCTGTCGTTGCATTTTTCAAACCTATGTGCTCTTTAGTCTGCCAATATCTATACAGAAATTAATCACCTCCCAAATAACACCCTGCTGCTTACCAGTGGTATACTTCGAGATAATATACTCACATATGCTACCGCCACCGCTTGCCTACTTTTAAATGGACATAGATTACATAACTTATATGAGGACTCCTGCACTATTATTAATTATTTTAATTTTTCCTAACTATATAATATGTAAGCCTATGCCCAATCTGCTATGGCTGTTCAAATCAATTAAGGGATTTACTGTAGAGTCAATACACATTTCAACAAAATTACTTGTATTCCTACATATATAAGTAGTCAGTATATAAAAGTAAGGGATTATTAATTCCCCCAATTTCCAACCGCCCCTCACTACTTCCATACTTATACTCACCAAACTCCTCTCCCTATTCTCAACACCAACCACAAAGCACCCCACCCCTCCATACCACTACCCTATTCCTCCAGTACCCAATCTGCTATGGCTGTTCTCTAATAACATCCACACTACTTAACACAAACACACACATCTCTATTTCTACTGACCCCAGCCTACTTCATTTTCATCACTAATATTATCTTACTCTACATAACATCCTCACCTTTTATGACAACCATCCATATCTCTCACATTCACACACAACTCAAACTAATATGCCTCCATACTCTCCACCCAGACATTACTCCTACTCCTCCTCATCACTTTATTACACCTAACCACCCTTCCTTAATTTACTTTCTCACCCAGTTCACCCACCATCCCCATAACTACCTTCAGAAAGGCCACCAGCTACTCAAACATATCCCCTCACCTTCTTCAAACATCTACTATCCTCCATTTTAAAATAAAAACTTTTTCCTACTCATCCAAATGCAGCTTCCCTATCTGCCATAATACCAGCCCCTTCTACTACACCCACCCCAAACAAACCACTAGGCAAAAACACCCAAAGTCCATGCTCCATCGCTCCACCTTACCTTTATCTGGCAATATTCACCCAAACCCTGGCCCCCACCAAACTTCAAACAATAACCCCAGACCTCCTAATCATGACAACTCCCACAAATCTCTCTACTTAGTAACAATAAATACCAGAAGCCTCTGAAACAAAATTCCCAACTTCCATTCATGGCTCTCCCACAACCAACCTGACATCATCACCTTAAACGAGACCTGGCTTAAATCCTATATTAATGATTCTGAAATTCTACCCCCCCCCCCCGTTATCAAATACTCAGAGCTGATAGACCCAACAGAAAAGGTGGCAGAGTTGCAATAATGTTTGTAAATTCCCTCACTATAACACAACACTCCAGCCACATTCCCAAGTTCTCCAATGCTGAAATAATAATTACCTTTCTAAAAATAAGCAGCAATAAAAACCTCTACCTCATCACTCTATAAATCCTACCAGGAAACACTATCCGAGTCCCTGAAGAAATACTCTCCTAGGTTTTATCCAACATAAACAATGAAACAATCATCCTTGGAGATGTAAACATCAGCTGGACCAGCATAAATTCAGAACCCACCACCCACAACTTAAACTTATTCAAATTTACCCAGCTGATAAACTCCACAACCAGACCATCCAAAGACTACACATCTGGGTCCATTTTTGACTGGATACTTGTCACCCACCCCAACAAAATATCAGAAACAGGCACCCTACCTGACAGCCTATATCTGCCAGTCCTCAAGCTCCCTACAACTCTTATACCACTATAAGGAATCTTGCAACCTAACAAACTTCAACCCACTACTCTTCTCTGAAATCCTCCAAACCATAAACTGAAACATCCTAAAAACACTCCACTAGACAATGCTGTTGATTACTTCAACACTACCTTCATCAACACACTTAACCAACAAGCACCAATTTGGATAAAGAGAATAAAGAGCTACCCTGCCCCTTGGCTGACCAAACCCACTAAGGATCTCATGTGCCTTAGGGACAAAACCCTGAAGTCCTACAGACAAGACACCCTCTTGATCTTTAGGCAACTCCACAACCAAGTAAAGAAACTAGTCCACAAGGATAAAAAAACATACTACACAAAACATCAATCCAACCACATTCTAAACCCTCCAAAATTCTGGAATTACATTTCCTCCCTCCATAACCCTGATACCAAGGAAAATCCATGCCCACACCCTGACAAATGTCCCTTAGAAATAGCATCCCTTTTTAACCCCTTCTTCATAAACTGCATGGCTGATATCACAGCCTCCTTTCCTAACACAAGCAATACCAATAGCACTCCTTCCCCCAACTCACCTTCCCCCTCCCTTACATCCCAACACTCCCCTCCATCCACTGACCTCCACCCCCCACCAACCTTACACTACAACCCAGCTCCACCACAACTGTAAAAAGATTACTCTTAAAGCTTAAACCCTGCTCTAATGTGTCTGACAATCTTCCTCCCACCTTCCTAAAGATAGCCACCAATGCCATCACTTACTATATCAGCATCCTGATTAATAGATCCATACAGGAATCTTATGTATCCAATCTGTGGAACAAAAAGCTTATATTCTCCCTCTAAACAAGGGTGGAAAAAATCAGGATATAACCAACTTCCGCCCTATTGCCATCCTCTCTCCAATCTCCAAGATACTAGAAAAATGCATCCACTTCCAAATCATGCCCCATCTATCACATAACCATCTCCTATCTCCATCCAAACATGGCTTTTATCCATGCTATAGCACCACCATTGCCCTTATATCATTCCTCAATACTATAAACAAGGCCCGTGACTCAAGAAAAACTGTCAAAACCATACTCCTAGACCTCACAAAGGCCTTTGATACCATTTCCCACCCCTTACTACTATCACAACACTCTCACTTCCATCTCTCTCCCACTACAATAAATTGGTTCTCTAGCTACCTTTCTGACAGACAACAAGCAGTCAAATGGCAAAATTCCTACTCACCCTATCTCAGCACCCCTACCAGAATGCCTCAAAGCTCAATACTTGGGACTTTTATTATTCAACATCTTTACCAATCACTTCTGCACCTCTATTCCCAACACTGACATAATTCAATACGCAGATGACTCTACAGTCATCTTCTCATCTGACGCAATCCCAGACCTGGTAGCCAAAACACAATCTGCCCTTTCCACCACCGAAGATTGGATAAAAACTAACCACCTAGCCCTAAACCCAAACAAAACAAAAAATCATGATCATCATCCAATCAAAATCTACCCCAACACCCAAAGGAACTTTCAAAATATTTAGCCAAAGCCATTCCTAAATTGAAATTGTCCCCCACTCAAAAATCCTCATGGTGGTTATAGATGAACAACTAAAATTTGATAATAACATAGAACAAAATATCAAGAAAAAACATCAAAAACTGGGATTGGGGGGGGGGTGCCTAAGATGCCAAGGTAATAGCAGCACTTTTCTGATGCTCTGCCTATAAAGATTGTTTCTGACAGGATTTTTATGTTTTAAATTTTTCTCACAAGTTATATTTCTTGATATTGTGGATTATCTACTAAGAAGAAACTCAAGTTTCCAGAGACTTTTATCAAGAAATTGCCTGTCAAAAGTTCTACAGCTTAGTACAACTGGATATAGCCATAAGTCATACAAGAGCTTCTCCTCAGGACAGTTCCATGAAAAAAGAACTTCACACAATAATTTCCAGTATACAGGACCTCTCTGTGAAAATCGATAACCTAGAAAAAATTATGGAGAACATGAAAAAGGAAAGTAAGAATAAAATAGAACACCTAAAAGAAATAATTGCTAAACATTCTGATCAACTAGCAGCCATAGAAGAATATGTAAATGAAATTGATGGGGGACAGATGTAAAATGACACAGATAGAATTCCTTCTAAAACAAAACAGCAAACTATTAGAGAAAGTAGAAGACCTGGAGTCCAGATCAAGAAGGAACAATATCAGAATACATGGAGTACCAGAAAAGATGGAAGGAAGTTCTTAAATAACGGCTGCCTAAAATACTGAATCTCCCTGAGATCTTCTCATTTGGGATTGGGAGGGCTCATAGGTCTCTTTCCAATTCATCTCTCTCCAACATCCCAGCTACAGTGAGATCTATTATAGAAAAGTTTTTATCAACACAGGACAAAGACTTATTACTGAGAACAGCTTGGTCGGGAAATCCAATACAAGTCAATGGAAAAAATATAAGGTTTGATAATGACTACAATTCCACTTGTTGTTGTTGTCTTTCAGCTTTTCCCGGTTAGGGGTCGCCACAGCGGAACTCCGGTCTGCTAATGATTGGCAGTAGATTTTTATATGCCAAGTTGCCAGCCCTGATGCACAACCTTCAACAAAGGTACGCCCATTCATGCACGTCTCCACACAGAAGACGCTCTAGCTGAGAATCGAATGGGATAATGTCTTACTGTGAGGCGACAACGCTACCGCAGCAGCACCACCGCAGTCTTACAGTAACAAAAAGGAAAGAATGTGTTCTCTTATCAAAAGTTTGAAAAAAGCTGATATAAAAGCCCAGATCTTATTCCCAGGAAGAATCAAGATTACCCTCTTGGATGGTGAAAAAATATTTGACAACCTTGAAGAAGCAGCAGTCTTTATGAAGAAAAACAAACGTTGGATAAAATAAAAGACATGGACATCTCATTACCAAGTTTGAAAAGACAAGCTATTAATGGCAAATTATCCACAAATGGCAAAACTAATAAAAAACTAAAAGGGAAATAAATCTAATGTTTTTCACCTGTAATATTATCCAGCAGACGGGATCAATGTAAGTGTTAAAAAACAAACAAACAAACCTTAAGGTAAATGTAAAAGTCTTATTATATATATGTTTTTTTTCTTTTTCACCGGTAATTATAAATTAGAAATTTATATGAACAGGCTGTCTTAAACTGTATATAGTTTCTCATCACTTTGTTAGAAGCATATGTAGTTACACAGTACTGAAGTAATGCTGACAGCTTTTTATATATATTCATTATGCCTTTAACTAGATTAAAACCTATGAAGAAATAAGGTATATGATATTCTAGAGGCACAATCCCCTCATATTAGAATTATTATTGAGAGGTGAATGCAATAATTTATATTCCCTAATCAATAGCTTTGTGCACCTTGGGTTAAACAAAAAATTGGGGAACAGCAAAGATGCAGTTCTCAGCAAGAAGACAGACCTGTTTTTGTTGTTGTTTTGTGCTGAAATTGAGGGTGGAGATGTGGAGAAGTTGATGTTTTGTGTTTCTGGCTGGTTTGACATGTTTGGGGAGCATGGTGTCTTCATGGTGTTTTTGTGGATATATTGGGTGATGTTGGCATGGAGTCTATATCAGTTCATCGAAACATCTGAAGTTCGAACACCATATGTTTGAACTTCAAACCATAAACTGCAAAAACATCGAAGTCTTAAAACAGCGATTTTTTTTCCAGGGAAAAAAATCGCTGTTCCAAGAAACACACATGCAACACAAACACACCAAAACAACATCAATCCAAACACATACACTCAAAATCCTACATCTAACCCTACACTAAACTGTACATACACTACTACCTATCCACTTACCTTAACCTAAACTCTAACCCTAAGGTCCGTCACTATTGTACACTCACCTGACCCGTGCCCTAATCCTAACTCACCTATCCCGCCCTAACCCTAAAGTCTTTCACTATCGCACACCCACCTGACCCGCGCCCTAACCATAACTCACCTAACCCGAGCCCTAACCCTAACATCCACACAATTGCACACTTACCTGAACCCGACCCATAACTTCCCACCACAGTCCTAATGCTCACAAAGCCACAGAAATGGCCCATGAAATTCTTTCCCTTGGAAAGAATTTGGTGGGCCGCAGCTTCGCAATTACCAGTGTTCAAACTTTACAGTTCGAACAACTGGTATTGGATATTCAGCCTTTTTGACGGACTGATATAAACCCGTTGGCATGACTATGGCTAGTGCCATTAATATAATAGTTTCCTTTTTATCATTAGCATGGTGGTTGTGTATGTTCAGTTCCTTTTTTTTATCTAGATACATGGATTTTGCTAACACTGCCCCCGAGGCACTTCTTACCGCCAGAATGTTCAAAAGCTTCACTTAAAGTCTCGAGTACAGTACAACCGTTTTACTTGTACACAGCAGCTTTTCTTTTAATCTACAGCATGAAGGAATGGACAGAGTGACCTTTGAACTTTCGTCATTACTCAGTGATGCTATGCAAAGGAAAAGATGCCGGATTCCTATAGCTGCTCCTCATAGCAGACTATACGAGTCTATTTAGACTTCAGGAATACAACCCCCTATGAAAATAAGCAGAAAAAGGTACTGGAAATGATTTTTACTACAGGTTTAAACAGTAATGTTTTAAAGATCATCCTGAATATGAAAATAACATGATCAAATAATCTGACAGATGTATATAGCTGTATTTGAGCCTATAATGACTAAACTGCCATGGCAAGCTGAAATTACACTAATAGCATCAAAAGAAATATTGCTGTACACATGGTTTACAAGCTTATGCTATGATTTATAAAAACATGCAGCGGCACCTAAATGTTTAGAAATGTATGTGATGTTTTATTCAACTATATGCTAACTCAATGGATATGTGATCATTTGCTAATTCACATCATAGAAGTTACACATATACAAGTTCTTGAAGGCATATGCACTAATATAGACAGACTAAAGTGTTTTTTTTTTCTCTCCTTGAAGGAGGGGAAGAATGGAAAGGAACAGGAGTCATTTAATAGCTTAGCTCATACAAATAATATGTAAATCTAACTAAACAAACTTTTTGATCTATATGTGGCATACATAAAGTAATGAGATATGATGGGGGAAATTTAGAATAAGCCTTTCACAAATGAATGGTATGATATGAAAAGGTTTAGAGTTATTAGAGGAGTTTCTTTCTTGAACCTCATAATAACTGTCCACTGTTATAATATGCTTAACAAACGTTGATATGAAAAGTTTTGGTAAACATATAATTCTCAGGGTCTATATTACAAGATCGAAAAATCCTTTATGTGAATACCTAATCATTGACTTCTAAATCGCAAACCACCAAAATCCTGAACACACTAAACTGTGAAAAACAAAATATCGAACTATCATAGTCAGTCAACCCCACCACCCGCTACATAGTACCTACCCAAACAAAATAAATAAACCACATACATACACTAACCAAACCCTACTTCTAATCTAAAGTAAAGCACCAAAACCCTACTTTAACCCTACACTAAACCCCATATACACAACTAACTATGCACTATCCTTAACCCCTCCCTAACCCTAAGGTCCGTAACTACTGCACACTTCCCCTACAGACATACACCCAAACAAAATAAATAATCCACATACATACATTTAACAAAACCCTACTTCCAACACTACACTAAACCCCACATACACAACTATCTATGCACTATACTTAACCCCTCCCTAACCCTAAGGTCCGTAACTACTGCACAGTTCTTCTAAAGATATACACCCAAACAAAATAAATAATACACATACATACACTTAAAAAAACCTACATCTAACACTACACTAAATCTTACATACATTACCTATCTAGGCACTTACCTTAACCCAAATCCTAACTCTAAAGTCCTATCTATTGCACACTTACCTTATGGAGCACTACTGCGGACGGGCCAACCAAAACAAATCGACATTCTGAAATTTGCAGTTTTGGACATTCAAGGTTACTGTACTTCGTGCAATACAGGTCAACATATTCATATCCGCGTAAATGGGTTTTTGATCTCGTAACAGGAACCCTAATTCTCACTGTATTCACTTGGAATGTGTGTTATATGCTAGTTAACTTAAAACTAGGTCAGTATGTTTACTACACTCTATTGTAAAACATATTATCAATTACAATAACAAATATAGATGGTCTGATATAAATGTGCTGTTTAGTCAGCTAGAATATCTAATATAATATAAGTACAAGGTTTTTGTTAATTGCATTATCAACAATAAGTAACAAATGTTCTACTACCCAAAGACCTAAAGCCTTCACCATTTGAAATAGAGTGGTTTGTGATACTGTTATTAACTTCGACATTCTATATTCATAGCTGTCTATCTGAGACAATCCATATTTAATTTAATGACATTTTAAAAGAGGGACTAGTTGTTGTATACATCTTAGGAGAGATATTATCTTTTGGTGTATATTGTACTATTGGTTAAACCAAGACGGAAGCATTAGACTGATATAGGCTAATGATTGTAAGACGGAAGAAGGTGATTTTAATGACTTGTTCATTGAACCAGGAATATTATATTCCATGGTTGGAATTGTATATAATTTTGAATATATATTAGTTATGTTTAAAGTTAAGTTTTTGTCCGTGATAGGATTCATAACACAAAATTGTGTCTCTAAATATGTCTTCGTATAAATGTGTTTCACTTAATATCAATGGCCTTAATAATAATATAAAGAAAGGAAGTTTAAGTAAGTATTTAAAAGCAAACAAAGTGGACATTGCCTTTATAAAAGAAACTTATTTAATAGAAAAGGATTTGAATAGAATGTCTTTTAATGGATACTCAATAATTGTTGAATCTCATTACCAGACCAAGAGAAGGGGCACTGTGATCTTGTGGAAAAAAATCTTTGCCTATACCAAAAAAAAGATTTATTCATGTTTGGGCAAAAATGGCATGCTGAGTATGGTAACATTAGAGATAAATAGAAAATATATCACTTTAGTGAACATATATTGGATAACTGGTATCAGAGCAGAAACAGCAAATAAATATTTAGAATTCATTTCAATTAAAGCTAAAGGAGACATCATATGTGCAGGAGACTTAAATTGTATCCTTTCTTAGAATGACACTACCAAAAATGGTAATTTTAGAATGTCAGCCCCAGCCAAAAAGCTAAACAATTTTATTAGTATTTCAAATTGAGAGATATTTATGAAATAGGACAGTCAGAATCCCTCAAGTACATACATTATTCTTATAGGTTTGGTATGCAAACAACTATTGATTAGATATTTGTTACCAATAATTTAATATCCAAAATACAAGACGTTATAATCAGCTCATGTCCACTATCTGACCACAACGCTATTTTCTTTAAAGTGCACATAACACCAAGAGACCTGATTTTTTTGGCAGAGACTGCCTGCATAAATTACTAAACTAAAGGATTTCAGAGAATGGCTGTTAAATGAAATAAAATCATTACTTGATGTCAATGATAACAATGAGATGTCTAGAATTATACTTTGGGATACATTAAAATCATATTTATATGGTAAAACTAAAAGTTGGTATTTATACAAGAAGGAATAAGACAAGGAGTTAATAAAAATACAATCAAAGGCTGATATATTAAAAAAAAGAACTTGGACACTAAAGACATAACTAGAATTTAAGAACTAAAACAACTAAATCTAGCACAGAGATTTTGAATCATAAAGTAGCAATAAATCTAGAGAGAATAAAGTTAAAACTTATTCAACTAACCCTAAAAACATGCGCAGATTAGCAGTTAAATCTAAAAGCTTAACAAACGCCAATCATATTAAATAAATTATAAATAATTCCAAGAATAAACCAAAACATGTAACTGATTTAAAAGAAATATTAGAGGCTATTAGAACACACCATGAAACAGTGAATAGCACCAATCTAAATAATATTGATAATAACCTGAAGGACAAATTCTTGAAAAAATTAACAAAGGAACAAAATACTAGATTACTTAAGCCAATATCATTAAAGGAACTTAAAGAAAGAATACAAAATATTAAAAACAATAAGGCTCCAGGTCTTGATGGATTAATAGGAAAAATATACAAGATACTTCCAGATGAAACTCTAATGATTTTAATTGAACCTTTTGAAGAATTCAGAAAGAATGACACATTTTTTCCTTCATGGAAATATGCTATGATATCACCTATCCTAAAGCATGACATTGACTCTAAACTAGTGACTTTTATTCCCTCTTTTGAATGTGGACTATATGATGTTCACATAAATTTTAGCAAACAGATTAAACCACTTCATGTCAAAAATAATAGCAGATGATCAAACAGGGTTTATTTCACACAAAAAAGTCCAATATAGTGTTATTAGGCTTCTAACCTTAATAGAATATGCAAATAAGAAAATAAAAGGAATTATCAATTATCAGCTTAGATCTGGATAAAGCTTTTGATTCTATAAATTGTCATATTTATTTGAAGTATTAGAAATGTATAATTATCCCCCTGATTTTATAAAGCTGTTAAATTATATACCACTTCCATATCATATATCAAAATTGGAGCTTTTTTATCAGGACCACTTAAAATATTGAAAAGCACCAAGCAAGGGTGTCCTTTGTCACCTGTATTATTTTCCCTATAAGTGGAACCATTAGCTAATCATATAAGAACTAATAACAAGATAAGTAGCTTTAAGATTAATCCAAACTATGGTTCTAAAATACAGCTTTTTGCTGACGACATCTTACTAACAATTGGAAATATAGATTCCTCAATAGAACACATTATAAAATCATTGCATAATTTTGAAAATATTTCAGACTTAAATTTTAATCATAACAAAGCTGAAACTATTTTGCTGAACAAAATAATAAACTCCATCCTGGAAAATATGAAAACTTTTATTGGGCAAATATTATGTTTAAGTATTTAGAGGTATATATAAAATCAAATTGTAAGGATACTATACAAATAAATTATACAGCTCTAATAAATACTATCAAGGAACATCTGAACAAATGGAATAAAATGTTCTTTACTATGGAGGAAAGGTTAGCCTTAGTTAAAATGATTATATTACCTAAAATTATATACATTTTTCAAACTATAATAGTATCTCCTTCCAAAAGATTAATGAAATATCTCAACTCCCTATTAGTTAAATTTCTGTGGTTTCCACAAGAGCCAAGAATTAGTCACACATGGCATTACAGAAATTGAGAAGAGTGTGGAATAACTTTTCCACACTTAGAACTGTATACAGAATCGACCATCCTTAATATCATGTCAATTGCTAAATCAAAAGTATACGTCTAATTGGAAAAACTTGCATAAAACAATTTCAGTATCTAATAGTGGGGAAGCAATAAACAATGATATGCTTACAGAAGCAGAAAAAATGTATATAGTCATAGAAAACTTTTGCTATAACAAAAATAAATTTTCTCTTCTTTTGTTAACTACATAGTAAAGAACTTTAAACAAATAATGAACAAAGATTATAAGATGAGAAACCTTTTATTTTTAATGTTTCCTATAACATTTACAAACAAATGTTTGGGACTCTTATAACATGAAAAAAATAGAAGAAATATAAGGAAATGGGTTAGTATTTTGGCATCAATTCCTTGATTCCAATTATATATATGAGGCCACTCCTCTTATAGCAAGATATAACATAAACCAAAACAATTGACTAAACATACAAACATTCGGAGAGTATATAGTAAGTGAATTCAAAGTATGTCAAATAGTGAAATCCACACCTAGACCCAAAATTTTATCTCTTTTCTGCGAAATTAATACATTATGTAATAATGATGGGTTTTCATTGTCAAGAGTATACAGGACACTACTAGCTGACTTACAGATCCCAGCTGAATCCCTATGGAATTACGCAGAAAAGGTTAATAAATTCACATTTTCAGAAAAGGAGAAAATATTAATACTTAAGTCAGTTAGTAACACTGCATCATCTTCCCTTTTGGAAAATCTATACATGGAAGGTCATTCACAGAAGCTTCTTTACCCCTCATAAAGTGGCATTGATATCGGGAAATGAAATATCTGAATGTTGGAAATATGAAGAAGCAGTATGTGCAGATTGGGCACATATGTTTGTAGAATGTAAAACTGTAATTCCATTCTGGTTGGATTTTAAAACTTTTATAAAAGCATTGTGGTTGGATAAATGTGAAGTGACTGACTCACTGTTATTATTTAATGCACTGATACCAGTGTATATTCCAGGAACACAAGTACACCTTCTCTGTTCTGTCTTTGCAATAGCAATAAAAATGAATACCTCAAATTGGAAAAGTAAAAAAAAAATTATATAATTTGTGGAATTTATCTCATTGGCCAAAATTGTATGAAATAGAGAATTGTTAACTTATAACATCAAGAACCTCGAGTGACACATAAACAGCTTGGTAAAAACTTAAAAAGCTGCTAGATAAAATGTGAGTATATTAACAAAAGCATATCTGATTATGGACACTATATAGTTATGTTCATTTTACATTGTTTAATAGTTTTTTGTTATACTTGTATTTATAAAAATCAATAAAAATTATGTGAAAAAAATGGGATTGCTCTACAGAAATAACCAATACCTAACCCACTCCTCAAGAAAAAACAATAGCATCCACCTACTTCCTCCCCTCCCTCATGTATGGTTCACCAATAATGACCAACCACCAATCCTGCCTAAAAGCCAAACTAGAAACCTGCTACAATGAGATATCCAAATTTGCACCTAACTCAAGACACTCCTTCCACCACTGTAAGTCTCTCCAGTATTTAAATTGGCTTGAACTTCCAAACTACCTAGACTATCTACAACGTACCACCACCCACAAACAATTCTTTAAACCTTCTGACTGTCCATCCCTTAGTTCCATCTTTACCTCTTGCATTCCCAGCAGGCCAAATCTCCTCTAGGTGTACAATCCAAAGCTTTCACCTGGATAGCTTATCTTCTCTTTCTCCCTCACCAAAAAGTGGAATGCCCTTCCACCATCCCTCAGAACTATCCACGGCCATGCCACCTTTAAGTCTTCCTTACACTTTTATCTCTCCTCTGCCTAGAAATGCTCCTGCCCTCAATCCTCTACTAACCACCCCCATGATAATTCTCCACTTCATGACTATACATTCAATGGCAAGGCTTGCCATTAGCTAATATGTTATCTTTAAATGATAGTGTGTATAAAGTCTAGATATATTTTATTCTATCTGTACTGATAACATTGTGTGAAAACTTCTTTACTGTGACTTGTATAACTCTGGTAACCAAACAGCAAACAGAAAAACGAACCTCAATAAAAAACGTAATCCGGCACCATAAAGGTTGTCCTAAATTCTCAAAGGAACAGTACGACCAATGAAATAAATGAATATTTATTGTGAATAACAAAACCAAGAACAAGACTCAAAATTCAATAATTCATAGATAGTCCATTAAGCGCTTTTGTCTTCTGCCACGGGAGACTTCATCAGAATAACGATTTTTCCACATTAATGATTCTTATATAAATTCTCCTTTTTGAATCAACAAATGAAAGTCTTTTTGGACTAATTGACAATTAACTTTTTAAAGTCACAAGTTAAATAGTCAGTATGTATAACCTGCTGAAATACAGCAGTATTGAAAATATATATATAAATATAAATAAAAAAATAAAAAGAAAAAGAAAAATATAAATAAAAAGAAACACATACTACCTTATCTTAAAAAAGAAAGAAACACCTATTTCTTATTTTAAAAGTGCAAGTGCCTGTTCACATCAAAGAAACCAGGTATCAAATCCTCAACTATTATAAACCTTAATAATAGTAAAATTCATGATATAAGAATTCCATTAATGCAACACATGCATATGTGCTAATTTATACTGCTTTTGTAGTTTGTTTTATACATTAATATATTGTATGCTTAACAATACATAAATACTGTATAATAAAACATATATGAATAAATATTCTTACAAATATATTAAACACAAATATTAAAAATACGTATAAACACACATACAAATGTTAAAATTGTATAAAAATGTGTTGAATAAATACATACATAAAAACTATTGTAAAACATAGATGTTCACTAACTTTTAAGAAATGACTTTAAAAATAACTATAAAAATGACTGTAAAAATGTCTTATAAGCTACCACTTAGAAAATGCATGTCTATTTTGTAAGAGTACATAAATAAATAAATTAATTACATAAATTAATTAATTTATTTTATTAATTTATTTTATTAATTTATTAATAACCTTGTTACCCCTTAATTATTTTTGGGTCCATTGCTAAAATCTTGAGAGCTGGTGTAATGGATATATGATTGTTGAGACCTTTACCACAACTTGAATCTAATCTCATTTGCCATATCATCTCTCTATATTCAATTTTGGTCTCCCAGTCACCACCCCTCTCTGGGTATTCTAACTCTTCCAGTACCCAGAATCTAAAATCAGCATTGGAACAATTAAGTACATGTCTATAAAGTGCATTATTTTCATTGTGTCTGTTTATGTCCCTAACATGTTCATAAATTCTATTTTTTAGACACGACTATACATTCAATGGCAAGGCTTGCCATTAGCTAATATGTTATCTTTAAATGATAGTGTGTATAAAGTCTAGATATATTTTATTCTATCTGTACTGATAACATTGTGTGAAAACTTCTTTACTGTGAATTGTATAACTCTTCCAATCTTGTTTGTATAAAGTCTAGAAATGTTATAGTTTCTGTACATATTACATTCTGTGCCTACCTCTTTGTGTGAATTGTATTAACTCTTCTAGTTACTACAACATTTCTGTTAATGTACAATCTTTCTATTTACTGTGGAGCTTTTCTCCCCAGGCCTCCGCTGAAAATGGGCTGTTTATGGCCCAGTGGGCTACAAACGGCAAATAAATGAATAAATAAATAAATAAGCTTAGAATGCTTAATGCAGTATCTAATATAAATAATGCAGGCTGTCGGATAAGTTAACTGATCTATTTACCTTTTTAATCATTACTACAGAAAGAAAATTCAATATTTCAATTTAGAAGAATGGAAGTCCTCCTCTTTCAAACTGATTCTGAAACATTTCCTGCTTAACGGGTAAAACACAACTCTTTCATGCTTCAAAACTTCTACAGTGCTAAAAGAAAATACCGAATGCTCAGCTGTGGTTTCCACTGCATGCAGTTACTCCACATATTAGCTTCTTGTGAAACCCTGCACATACTCCACCCCGTAACTTTAAATATTTTTATTTCATTATATTTGCACTGTGTACTGCAAATAAAATGGTGCATAGCCAGCATTTATAACTTATCCTACCAGCAGTAACCTAGGTTAGATAACTTATCCTACCAGCAGTAACCTAGGTTAGTCAATGCCCACTACACTGTATGCTTTTAACTGCTTTCTGTACATTCAACAGGATGGAATAATGTTTCAGTTTAATTTGTTTTAAATACATCACTGAGCCCTGTTGGCCAACGCTAGTTCTTGAAATCCAGTAAACTCATTTAGTGAGTTTTCTATTTTAGCAGAATAAAATGGCACCCAAATAAAATGGCACAATTATGAGGCACTAAAATTGTGAGGTGAAATCTGGGCATTCTGGGCAGTGATAAGTACATTTAATCTCTAATTATGCCTGCCCCATCCCCCTCAACCAACTGTCGTGTTATGGGCATGCACAACTAACAACCATCACTCATGGGCACCACAAAGCCTATGAAGAAGCTCCTATAATCCAATGCAGCCCCAAAGCTATATAGCCCCAAATCTAGACATTCAGTGCTGCCTCACTTCTCCAAAATCTGGACAGGTACAAATATACCTTCCACCCTCTTAGACCAAGAAATCTGGACACAGCCCCAAATAAAAATGAGACAAAGGCTTGGAAAAATATTGCTCCCACAAACTTATAAAGTTGATAGAATAACAGGGTTGGCACTACCATGAATTTCCCAAAAGGCACAAAGTCTAAAACTCAAATGTCCATCATTTTCCAACTCCAGTCTTTAAATATTTGCCACCAACTTGCCATAAAACTACAATGCTACAAAAAAAAGACCAAAATTATGAAGCAAAATCTGGCTATTCTGCAAAAAATCTGTACAGTTGAAAGGCATGGTTATGAGATCAGCTACATTGTTTTAGGCTAACACATGCTGAAATTGCATTAGTTTCCCCCATGGTACTGCACCATAACCAGCACACAATCACCAAATGTTTTAAATCCTGAATGTTTCCATAATTTTGTATTTGCTTTACAGTAAACCACTCTGTTTGTTTATTTATTTCATTTATTGATTTCAAACTTATGTAGATCTGTTTCAGGCAGCTGTTTACAGATATAAAGAAAGATAAGTATGCCTTGGCCCACTCACACCACCTACATTGCCATATCCATTAACGCCACCTCGCATGCTTGGCATACTACCCCCACTCGCGGGTGCAATCCATACAACCCCATCCTCACAAAATTTCTCATGTAAAAATCTGGACAAAGCCCCAAACAAACGAGTGACAAGGACCCCAAACAGGGACCATATGAAACACTGCCCACACAAACTCTGAAAGCCCATGAAACTACTGGCTGCAATAGCATGAATATTCTGAGGCAAACTGATAAAACAACTGTCCATCACCACTGTCTCAACTCGAGCAATAAAAGTAGGGCAAAGGCCAAGTTACAAATTTAGAAAGATCAATAATCTGTGACCAACCTGACAGGACACCTGCACAGCTGAGTGTGCACCAACTACATCCCCACGAAAGACAGACCCACTTATGAGACAACATTTGGACACCCTGCAAATACACACTGCTGCAAAACTTCTCCTACTTACTGGGCTGGCACTTCCCCTATTCTGTGAAAGGAAGACCTCAATTAACGAAGCACGGATGTAGTTCTGAGTGCGAATATCATGCCCCTGTCTATTCTAAACATCATGATGATGTTTAAATAAATATAAAATTAATTAATTCATAATTAATTTATTCAACCCTTTAGGAGGCAAAATCCATGCCATTGAGGAAATGAACCAGCACCTCACACCTGTCCCCAACCAAAACACATAATGTTGCCCTTTAAAGTCGAACATCAGGGAAGGAAAAAAACTATACCACCATTACTCACCCTACCTTCATACCACTATTAATCCAAGGGCTACCCACAGCTAAAAGTACCTACAGGTCATCTCGGATATTGTACTTACAACAGCAAGTTCATGCCAAAATGTGATTCCTTACCCAGGTACGCTTTCATAAAACCCATTAAGCCCCTCCCTACCCTTACCTAATTTCCTCGCAATCATCCTACTTTCCATTTAACCCTTTCCTCCCCCTCCCCAACTAACTTTCTTCCCCTACCTCTTAATTCCTGAAACTACTTCTACCTAAACCCCACCTGAAGATGTGCCTGGACAAATTGATTTGTTACCAAACCTCATTTGAAACATAATTCACCAGTAAAATCTTTTTTTAATGCTAATCTATAAGTCATGCACATAATATATATTTCTTTATTTTTATTATGTCAGACCCTCCCCTTCATAACTACATCATTCCCCCCACATTTTATCCCTATCAAAGATACTTCATTCATTGAAAAATACACCCCTCCAATTTTCATATCACCCACACCCTTAGTTTTATCTTTATTCAAGTTTATTGCCATTTTCTTTAAACATCCATTCAGACAAAGCAACACTTCCCTCATCCATAATTTAGTCTTATCAACCACAACTAAATCATCAAAAAATAATACTTTCATACCTAATTTTTATTTAGTCACTTTTTCTGTAGCCATTACCAATGACAAGGTCTACTTTGTTATGCTTTCAGTTGCAATAACAATCAGCCCAGATTTTGCCAACAGCAAACTTCCTTGCTCCCCACTGCTAGCTGTTCTCTTCCCAATCCCTTCTTATCCAATAATAAGTCTTTGGCTCAGCAAAAGACTCCTGAACAAATTAGCAACTAACAACAAACTGCCTTATCATATCCTACTTAAAGAACCATAGGATATGGTCATAGCCTACACAATCAAACCATTACTGATTGTAAAATGTCTTTTCTCACCTAACTTACGCCTCAACTCTTATCCTGGTCTGTGCCTCATGGATCAAACAACATTAACATCTAATCCATCACACATTATTAATCATAGTACCCTACATACTCCTGCATTGCAGTAACATAACTAACCCACCATTACTCCTGCATTACAGTAACATAACTAACCCACCATTACTGAGATCATGCCTACCTTCTACCTCAAGTATGCAAAAGTAAACAAGAAGCAAAGTAAAACAAAGTAAAGCTGTAAGATGGGAAAACTATGAATTCACATTTACAAGTGCTTACAGTTAGGTTGGGGGGTTGGTATAATGGTTAAGTTGTTAACTTTATAGGCACAAGTTAGAGGAGAGTTTGAATCCCATTTGTTAGGCTTAAAATGGCCCACAAAGGCAGCTAGCCCAGTACGTACCTGTGAACTTATGAACTACTGGATTCACCACTTCCTTTTACATCACATATGTATTATCTTTCATTATATAAGCTACTTCAGTCACTATCACATGTATTACTAATGCAAACAATATCCCACTCATGGGACATCCTTCTGTTATAATCCATAAATATTTCTTTACTCAGCCACCCATTCACCAACACTCTCACTCAACATGAATGCTGTTTATTTATTTTATTTTTTCCTTGCTTCCCAGCTAAGAAAAGTTTAACCCTTTAATATATGTATGCTAGCAAACAGAAATACGTGCATCTAACTGACTATATTATTCCTACATATATTATATGCAACAGAAGTGTATATGCATCTAACTAGCAAACAGATATGCACATGCATTTATAAATTTCTAAATATATCTAACACTTTCCATACTTACCAGTGCTGCATCCAATATGTTTACTGATTTTTATACATTACAGCTACTACAAAACAACATTCACTTCCTAAATTTCATATTATTTTTCCACCCCTCAGTTTTCTGTTTGCAGTCTTTCTACACTTGTCAGGAATCTTGCATCCTCTAGAAGAATAATATTGTCATCACATTTAGGACACAATTCTAGTATCCTTACCCTTCTTACAGTATTAATAATACTATTCATGTTTGCCATAAGCACTCTAAAATTATTATTTTCCTTATTTTTAAGTTTAAAGAAAGTATTTAAAATTTTCATTTTCCTATTTTTTATTCTTTCCCAAAATATTTTTCTGAGTTTATGTCCAACTATTCCTTGATTCACAGAATCAGATTTTTCACCATTTCCATTAACTGAAATACATCTAAAACTGCTCCTTACCTTTCTTTTTAATCATTGGCTGTGTGTTTTTAAATCTTCTTTTCCTCATCCTTACCTTAGCACCTATCGAATTTCTTTTACTAACATCCTTTACACTCCTTTCACAATATCTGACTTATCAATTTCAATTTTTTCTTCATTTTCAACACTGTCAGTACAGGTTACCTTCATCCTCCTGAAATATAACAATTTTATCCAGGTCATCTTTCATTACTTCTTCCTCATTTTCTGTAACACCCTTTTCCCTTTTCTCCTACTTCCTCATTACATGGGTTGGCAGGGTGGCCTAATGGTTAAGGTGTTAAGGTGTTTGCCTTACAAACACAAGGTGCAGGGTTTGAGTCTCACAAGGGATAATTGGCTAGGCTTAAAATGGCTCATAAGGGCAGTTAGCCTAGTACGAACCTATGAACATTCAGACATTACAACACCTTCTTCATCAACCTGCGCAACATTATCTTGCTTATGCGTTTTACAATCAAATAAAAATGCCCTTCAGTTTTATATATTCTATATTCCTTTATACACTTAATCATCATATGACAATTTCTCTGCATAGCTGTCAAATATACCTGATTTTCCTCTATTTCCATCTACATATAAGACTCTTGGTATATGTTTTATCACATCATTTTCATATTTTAAAATAATATCCACTTCCCATCCACTCCCATTCCAAATACTCCTTTCATCTTGAACTTTCACAGTCAGAAACTGAATAGCACATAAATGAAAAATAATTTTTAACTCAATTTCATCAGTAAGAAATTGAACAAATACTTGTTTTGCCCCAAAAAATAATAAATTCCTTCCGCGGTAACAATTCTTCTTTTTTGCAATTAAAACAATCTTTCCATTAAGTCTTCACTCTAAAAAGTTAAGTGACAAAATGTCTCTTTCCTAAATGATTCAAGAATGTAATGTATTTTGCTTCAAAACCCCAAAGTAACACTAAATGATTCCACACAAAATAGTTATTATTTCTTTTTTTATCTTTCTTATCCAAACAACAAGCCTTTTTTTCTTTTTAATAAAGCTTACATTACCTTTTGTTCTTCCAAATGGATGAGCATATGATTTTACAGATTGCATCCTACCTGTAAGCTTAAAACATCCACCTCCTGACTCATTTCCTTATCATATCCAAACTCAAAATCTCAGACTATTCTGCAGAATCATATTTGTTCAATAAACCAAACAATTTTCATCAGGAAAAACTCTAAAAACATTTTCAGTTGCAACAAATTCTTCAACATCCAGAGGTTTAAAATCATCTAAATGCTGACTATTTGTGACATAATAATAATTGTAATATGCTTAGATTATATGCCTGCAAAATTCCCCATAATGATTTATATTGAATATTATAAACTTTACTTACATCCCCTATCATAACTTTCACTTTGTCATTTTTATTTATGATCTCATCAATTATTTCTCTTATTATCCATAAAAACTCTTGACTTCCTTTTCCTTTTCCTCCAAATACATTTGGTCATATATTCTATCCATTTTTTTCTGTAACCTTTTTGTTGTTATTCTCATAAAAAATTTATAATCTCTTTCATTTCTTCCAAATAATCATCCCGCAACCCTCCTTGTTGGAGGCTTGTAATTATGAATTTCTCAGAGGTAACTGTCTCTCCTTCAAACAATCTCCTCCGAAAGTTTTCCTCTGAATCCACCTCTGTTGCAGCTACAATCTCATTTTCTTTCAATATCCCTGTTTTTCTGCACCCACAGCATCAGAAAAAACTTCTGGTAGGGATTCTACCATTTCAGCTACATTTTCATCAACCTTCACTTCATTTTCAGCCAAAGCTGAATCAGCCATATTATCTTCCTGTTCCTCTAGGCTGCCTCTGCACCTGGACAGGAAACAGGAAGTCAGGATGTGTAACACACAAATTCTTCCACCAACTACCAAGAGTAGGGGAAGTTCCCTGATGCCCTGGCTAAATTTACCCCAGGGTGCATAAACACCACCTCAGGTCTCCTCTGAAAAGAGGCTACTAGCCTAGTGGGACTAACACAGTCAACAATGAATGGATAAATAAATAAATAAATAAATAAATAAATACATAAATAAATAAATAAATGAAAGAAAATATATTAAAAGTAGTCATGAGGTTAATAACTCTAATCATCAGATTTTTATATAGTAGTCTACACACACATATATATATATATATATATATATATATATATATATATATATGTACACACACACACACACACACACAAACATATTTTATTGGTGTAACTCCTGTTTGTTTCTTATGCTTCAGTTTTCAGCTTATTTTGACCCAAGCTATTGCTGAGAGAAAGGCATTGAACCTATTGACACATGGTTATTAAATTAGATAAAATTAAATAAGTACATCATAAAAGCATAAGTGCAACCTTTTGCATGTGTGACCCAAACTACAAAACTAAGTTTATAATGAAAAGACAGTGACAGATAAATGAGGAAATAACATCCTTCAATATTAATACAAAGGATTGAATACATTTATAAATTATAAATGTGTTTTAAAAAAGAATAAGGGTTATGAAGCTGTTATAAACAAAACTTGTATTTAAAATAACATGAAATGGCATGACTTATTTTTCTGGTATTTAAGCATGTTATTGTTGTTAATTAGAATTCATTCTAATGAAGACCTCGACGAGGGCCCATTTGTTGTGGTAATAAATTGTTGTGCAATTTCATTGGATACTTTTTTTCTTAGCCTGTTTGAACCTGTTTGTTTCAACTGTATCCTTAAACGTTCATAAAAATATGAAAGAATGTAACACATATCATGGAATTTCTGTGCGTTTAACTTTGTTAGCTGCACTGAGTATCAAAACAGTCTTCTCAGACAGAAGCTCCCTGTCAGTCTTTGTGAGCTGTAAATAATATATTTCCAGAAAGCAGATTAAACTTCAGTCTAGAGACCATTAAGTATATTTTCACAGTATATAATTGGGAGGAATCTTTACTTTCTGTATGAGTATAAAAGACAGTGTGTTATTTCTGTAAGACAGACCTCCATTTCTGTAACATAATGGGATCACAGCATTTTCTAGACATCACTTAACTTTACAAAGGTCCTTTAACTTTTTCTAACCCAGCTATTCTCTTGATATCATGCCAACATTTATGAGGATAACACATCTGAGTCCATTCCTTTTTTATTGTTTGCCCATTGTGCATGTAAAAGCATTTTTCTGCTTCCATGAGAAAATACATTTGATACAATAACTTAAAAAATAATCCAATTAAACATTTCATGTCTGCTGTAACATGCACACATTATGGGACTACTTTCACTGACAGTATTGTAACTCTCACTCTTTAAAATTGTGTATAGAACAGATATGACCCCCTTACCCCAGAAAGGAAGACCCTTGAGTCTTTATTTTATTTCATTTTATTTTATATATTCTCAGATATGTGAAAGTGCATGTTGCTTCTGTAATATGTTTCTTTCTATGTGTTAAGAACTCCCTTTCTCATACACATACTTCATATATACATATATGATATAATGCTGTGGGGTAAAAACAATTTCATATAGGGTAAAATAATTTTATATGGGGTAAAACTATTTTATATAGAGGTAAAACAATTTTAATAATACTAAATATGAAACTAGTTCCTGTAATTAGATTGGTGTGCCTTTGTAATTTGCAATTGTCATAGGCAGAAAACATCTGGAAGTTTAATTACAAAGGTATAAAATTAGGGAGCTGGTGGGCTATAGTTTACAGTAATTTAATCTTGGGAAGTCACAAGCCACATAAGGCATTTGTTGAGCACATTCCTAAAATGTCTGCCCATAGCCTCATCATCAAAACTGTAGAAAGAACACAGAACACTTGCACAATAGATCACAGCATTCCTTTCCAGTGAATTCCAATTTAGTTTAATAAAAAGAAAGAAACTAGAACACAGATTACAGCAACACCAGTTTGATTCCAGACGGCCCTTAAATGCATATATCCCAAATTACCACAAACATTTATAAATATCAAATATAGCTTTCCATGAATCATATAAATGCAATTGTTACCTATATAAAAGTAACTCATTTTCAAACAAAGGTTAACATTTAATTTCTAAAGCAAGACCTGAAATTTGTAGTGGAAACAGTGTGATGAAAAGGCATAACTGAAGCAGAAATCCATGAACTCGTATAAGCAAAGCTCTTCATAAATTTTTTCCACTGCTTTATAACCAGGGATATTAACAAGGGCAGAGTCATAACCACAATGTGAAGCCCAGAACAGTACAAATGATAAATGAAAGACTTCTGCCTACAGTTTTTACAAAATGCTTCCCATGAAGTACATATATAAAACTTTTTATGATACAGACCAGAAGACAGTATAAATCTTTGTATTGCTTAATTTATGAGGACTGCATTTAGTAGTTTACAGGTAGGGTCTATATTAGATAATCAAACTTTCAATTGTTCGACTGTCATATGGTCGACACCATATGACTGAACTTTTAAAAGTCCGAAAATCTAATAAAAAAATAAACTACACAAATAACTACCTGAACATTTTAAGCAGGGGGGCAAGCCCTCCTACACCCCCCACATGGGGGGCTATGCCCCACATACCCCCTGCTCATTAAATATACCAACTCCAAGATCACACTATGGTCCAGAAAAGGGAAATCTTCCCATTCTGCACTTTACAGAGATCTCCGTTAAAATGTTCAAACTTTCAAAAATTTGATCATATGATGTTGACCATATGACAGACAAACTTTTGAAATTTTGCTCATCTAATATAGACTCTTCCAGGTAAGCAAACATTTAAGTTTCTTGTGCATTGCATATATTTCAGTTGAAAATTCCTTAGTCAGCAGCTTTCAGCCTGGACTTTGAATTATCGATTTACTAGTCTTTGTGATTTCATTTATTAATTAAATGATCACTTTCCCTCAGTAATATATTTGATACTTAAAAGTCATGTATCCTAGTCACACAACAAATGAAGATGTCATGGTTGGCTTGACAGACTTACTGACTTTTGTATATCAGCATAACACCACCAACACAGTTTTTGTCAACTAATCACATACATTTATATATTTATGGAGTAAGAGTAAAGACTTACAAATCAGCATTGTCCCAGTCCCCTTCAATAAACACATCACACTGAATGACATTTGACGATCTTTACTAAACTTCCATAACATAGCTTTGATCACCAAATTTATTAATTACAACTTGACATTGTATAGTTGCTTTTAACCACAGCATAAACATCCTTGTAATGTTAATCAGGACAGCATACCTACTCATCCTGCCCCAGTGAGCAGCGTCCATACCTCTGCTCGCTTACTTTACTTATGAAGTAGCATCCAAGACTCACTTCATATCCCATTTATTGAATTAGCCATCCAACCAAATAATACAGGATGACATGACCTTGTTTATCCTGACCCAGTAAGTAGCGTCCATACCTCTACTTGCTTACTTTACTTATGAAGCAGCGTCCCCATCTCACTTCATACAACATTCATTGAATTACCTTCCAACCAAATAAGCATCATCTGTACCTCTGCTCGCTTACTTTACTTATGAAGCAGCGTCCAAGACTCACGTCATATCCCATTTATTGAATTACCCATCCAACCAAATAAGTTAGGACATGACCTTGTTCATCCTGACCCAGTAAGCAGCATCCATACCTCTGCTCACTTACTTTACTTATGAAGCAGCATCCCATCTCACTTCATACAACATTCATTGAATACCTTCCAACCAAATAAGCAGCATCCTTACCTCCCCTTGCTTATCTATTTAGCAAACATCCTCCAGCTGCTCACTTTCCTTTCCCCAAATCCCTGAAAGAAACATCCAAACACCAGAGGGGGAACAGAAGAGGGCAAGCTTGTCCCTCTTCTCCACTTACCCCCAACAGATAGAATAACCACAATCCCCACCAATCCACCAACAAAAAGAGGGGAGGGAGGGTGGGTAGCAAGTTCATGCTAAAATGTGGATACTTATGCACCTACACTTGTCTAAACCCCTTAAGCCCCTCCCCACCATTACCTCATTTCCTGCCAATCATCCCTCCTTCCATTTAACCCTTTCATCTCCCCAACCCACTTATCTCCCCCTAATATATTAATCTAACCTCTTCTGAAGATGGCCCTGGACAAATTGGTTTGTTGCCAAACCTCATTTGTCCTGATCCCCTTCAATAAACACATCACACAGAATGACATTTGATGACCTTTATTAAACTTCCATAACATAGCTTTGATCACCAAATGTATTAATTGCAACTTGACATAGTATAGTTGCTTTTAATCACAGTATAAACATCCTTGTAATGTTAATCAGGACAGCGTACCTACTCATCCTGCCCCAGTAAGCAGCGTCCATACCTCTGCTCACTTACTTTACTTATAAACATCCTTGTAATGTTAATCAGGACAGTGTACCTACTCATCCTGATCAAGTAAGCAGCGTCCATACCTCTGCTCGCTTACTTTACTTATGAAGCAGCGTCCAAGACTCACTTCATATCCCATTTATTGAATTACCCATCCAACCAAATAAGTTAGGACATGACCTTGTTCATCCTGACCCAGTAAGCAGCGTCCATACCTCTACTCGCTTACTCAGGGAACAGAAGAGGGAAAGCCTGTCCCTCTTTTCCACCAACCAGCCTGACCAGGCTGTTTCCCCTCCATCTGACCAAAATTCTTCAACCAACTACCCTACAGAAAGGGAAAGGATTAACCCAAACATTATTTGGTGTACCCATCATCTGTAAAGTAAATTAGATCCTTGCCATCAACCCCATTCCTTGACATACCAGCACCGAAACCAGCCTTAATGAACCTAAATAAAGTAGTATTACCCAAACACCCATGTTTATCACTACATCATCTAAAATCTGATAAATAAGCTACCCCTTTCTTTACAACTAAAGTTAACTTTCCTCCCCATAGTTTCTAAATTTGTAATCCTTAATTTGTTAAAAATCCTGTCTTTTAATATAATTACCTGCACATCACATTTATTACACCTCCACAAAATCCCTATTCCTTTTACTACATTCTTAATACTATTTGCATTCTGAAAGCACTCTAAAATTTCCAGTTTCCCTTCCGTAAATTCATAATTTATAAATTCATAGCTAATTACTAGTCTAGTTGCCTTAATAGACCCTTGTGATCTAGTCAGTTTCCCTCCCAAATCAAATAATGTACCTGGCGTCTAGTTACTGGCACACTGTGCACTGTGTGCTTCTTCCTCGTTAATCTGTAAAAGAAAAGAACTGTAAATTCACTACAACAAAACAAAATATCTTTAACACTGTCAGCTGTCACGGTGACCTATTGCCACATTGCCCACATCACTCTTCCAATGTAATTATGACTTAAACTCCCCTCCTACACATCCCACTCCCTTTTTTTAACTTAGCCTGCTTAATCTTAGCAGCTGAAGCTGTTAATATGCCATTAGCATGTGTGACACATTCTGTCCATTTGTTCCCCTTTAACTTGCAAACAAGAACACAAGTAATAGCTGTAACTACATACCTCTCAACTTCTTAGCCCAGGAAATGTGGACAAAGCCCCATACTTCTCAACCTCCTAGAGCACAACTGTTCGCAAGCCATAATAAAAAGGGGACCAAGATATCCTCTGAGTGGTATAAAGTGATGAGCTGAAATGTCTGCCATTATTTTCTAATTTCAGCCTGTAATACTTAGTCACCAATTGCCAAAACCCCCACTCTATGAAGCAACCCCAAATAATGAAGCAAATTCTGGATGCTCCCTGAAAACCTGTACCGTTGAAAGGTATGACAGACTAATTTTCTATCAGCCAGACCAACCTCTCATCCCAACAGAGCAGGCTATCCAATAAACCCAAAACCAGACCCTCCCTGTTTCACACCACACATGTTAAACCTCCTTGTACCCGTGCGGCTGCAGGGAGGACATGCAGACCCCACTGCTACTGAATATGATGGGCCAATAAACCAACAAGCTATTCCCGTTCCCAAATGTTAAAAGTATGACCCTTCAACCCTCTATCTTCATCTCAGATGCTTCCATACAAGAATCTGAAAACAAACCAAACATCCAAAAGCCTTAAGTGCATTTGCTCACATGTTCAATAACCATATAACTTTGCTTGACATTACCAGTGAAAAGTAGTCGCTATGTTTCTCCATTCTGCTAGACAAACATTACCAACACGTGTATACACACCCACATGTATGTATATTTATTTATTTATTTTATTTTACATTTGGTGGACCGAATTCCACAGCTACATATATCGTTTTCAACAATGGCCGGGAGAAAAGCTCCAAATTACAAGAGTAAAACAATAAGTACAAAGGTGGACATTTGTGAATTTTTAGCGAAACACAAAAAAAAAAAAAAAAGAACCATATAATCAGGAAAAATATATACATACCTATACAACACACCGCGCGCGCACACACACACACACACACACACACACACACACACACACACCCATATACCATTTGCACAGTCAAGTAAATGCATGAAACAGCTTACCAATAATTATCCCCACACAGCCCTATACCCAGCATAAACTCTTAAGGACAATTAGTGCAACTGTACCCATACCTCTCAATGTCATAGACAAGAAATGCAGGCAAAGCCATAACTAACCCCCTCCCCACTATCAGCAATGGGGGAATGAAGGCCCAAAACAAGGACTTTTTTTGAATATTGCCCTTACCAACTCAGGAAAGTGACAGAATGCTAGGTGTTTCATTCGTATGAATTTTCTAAAGGGGATGCAGTTTGAAACTCATATCTGTCATTATTTCTTAACTCCAACCCTCTCTGATTTGCCATACAATCACCATTCTACAAGAATGGACCCAAGACATGAGGCTAAAATCTGGACATTCTGCAAAATCTGTTCAATTGAGAGGAAGTATTCTTACCCCTGAAAAACAACTTCACCAGACTGTCACCACCTTTCGTGGGGAAATAAACTACATAAAATGAAGGTGATCACTGAGCAAGACTATCTTGCCAAAATCCTCCAGGATTTTCTACCGACTCAGCATATAATCTGCACATGACCCCCAGTAAATAGTTTGTGCTGGAAATCTGACTGATGTATGTACATTCCACTAACTCTTAACTGTTGAGAGGTAAGGCCACAGTCCTACATCCTGCCCTTCCCCCATAATGGGTAATGGGTAATCCACCCTGCACCTGCACCATGAATGACCATGACTTATGTGCCTGAAAAGCCCGTGAAACAGCTACGGTGCTATACCTCCACACTGTAGCGAACCAACGCGAAAGCCACTGCCATAAGGCAATCCAGCCTAAAAGAGACAAAGAAAACCATTTCCACATACTACCTACCTTTCAACCTCTTAGAGCAAGCAACCTGGACAAAATTATCAATAAAGGGGGGGACAAAGACCCGCAAATAGGGATACTTTAAAAGTTGGTCCTACAACCTAGAAAATTGATAGAACATCATGTTTCTCATTAGCATGAATCTTCTGAAGGATATGAAGTCTAAAACTCAAATGTCAGTCTTATTTTCTGACATCAACCCTCAATCATTAGCCAGGATTTTCCAGAAAACCAGCAATGTATTAGAAGCGGGCCAAAACATGAGGGGAGGAATGAACATTCTGCATAATCTGTACAGCTAATAGGTAGATGAAAACAGTTCAAGTACCACCATGCATGCATGGAAAGCAACCCTGCCTCAAAGCCCATGAAACTCGCTAAGGAAACCAGAAAGTAAAACTACCACCACCCAGCTAACTGATGGGAAAGAAAAATCACAAAATGGTCACAACTCTGTGCAGTTTTTTTTTCCCCTTCCTCTTCTAACCACAACCCTAAATCAGTACTGCGGGCATGTGTTCAAATCACTACCCCCAATGAGTAATCTGAAAGGGGTGACAGATGAACTGCATTGCTAAATAAGAACTAGTGGTCTCTGCTCAGGATACTTGTACTAAGTTGAGAGGTATGACTACCACCCTTCTTTGATCCACATACTGAGCTTATTCCACCTTTGGTGATACAAGGTTGCAAGCTGTGTGGGCAGGCCCCTCTGCTCAGCTGCTCAATGTCTGTTTCTTTTCAAATGTTTACCTAAAGCACAGTGCTGAAAAACAATTCCCGTAACCATTTGCAGCAAAGAAACCACTTCAGCCCCTATCTCCCATCATAGCAACTTTACTGTAACAAAGGAAACCACTATTAACTCTCAAAGAAGTGAAATCCAATGTGCAATAGCATCTGCTGCCTTCCCTGAGTTTCACAGCACAGCTCCTAAATGACAGTCTTTTGACAGACTGAAGCAACTACAGTGTCTGTTTCTAAGTCAGGCTAGTGTTTATGACAAGATGCTCAATAATTCCAAACATATATTAACACCAAATCTCAGCAGCATCCTAAATCTCCTCCGTAACCTCCAAAAATTATCCACTCAAAAAGAGTCAAGTTAATTATTGCTCAATATCACAGGAACATGGGAAGACTCATAAAAGCTTAAGATATTTTAAACACACAGCGATTGCCATTTTTTTTTAAATTTTTACTGCCGATACTACACCATGCATGCCCACAGTGGCGCACCATGAAAAACCTCAAGGACGCTATCCGAGCCAAGAAATACATGGCAGCAAAATTACAGAGAAAAGCTGAGAGGTATAGGCACACAGGTCAGCGAAGATGCAAAGAAGGGAAACCAGTCTCACAATATAACTTTCCGAACACACCAGCTTCCATTAAATATGGACACATCAGAAAACCCATTTCATGATAAATTGCCTATGTTGATGAACTGACTGTTGAACACACCTCAGAATCACTCCATTCCATCACATTAAGCATTAGACTCACAATCTCTTACCTCGGTACTCAAAGCCTGCAAAATGGCCAATGACTATGAAAATGGATTGACAGAACAAGCCTTACCCCCCAACAGCATAGTATCTTGGTAACCAGAGCCTACCTAGGTTCCATGCCAAATGCAAAGCCCCACTATCTCTCTCTCTCTCTTTTTTTTTTTTTTTTTTTTAAACAGTTTGCAATTTCCACCCTACCAACTTGGAGATTGAGCCCAATCCTGCCATCAGGCAACCAAAAAATCCCCAACCAACATCACAGCCCCACATACTCACCTGGAAAAGCCATACCTCACAGGTCAGCCAGAAAAAAAACCAACCCCCCAGGAAAAAAAATAAAAAAACGTATATATATATATATATATATATATATATATATATATATATATATATATATATATATATATATATAAAATATAGCTATGTATATCTGCTCTATTACCTACACAAAGCACCTGACACAACAGGAACCCTCCTCAACCTTATCTCATTTCCTCCCAATCATGACAAATTGGATTGTTGCCAAACCTCTGCATCCCAAATCTCTGACTAGTTCTGATACCCTTGATAACCATTTACAGATTACCTGTTTGCATTAGAGACATAGGTACCAAACATAAACCGAGGTGTATGTATATGTCATGCTAATGTGCAAACTATTTATTTTATCATTTTTCTAGAAAATGACAGAGATTTGAGTTTCAGACTTCATATCCTTCAAAAAATTCATGCTAATGCAAAACCTGTTATTCCATCAGCTTTCTTGGTTTGTAAGAGCAATATTTAAAAAAATGTCCCTGTTTTTGAGATTTTGACACACTTTTATTTATGGCTTTCTCCAGATTTCTTGCTGTAAGAGGTTGAGAGGTATGTTACATATCCTTGCATTATGCTAGCCTTTATGGAGAAATGTTGTGCAGAATCAGTGCTATCTGTGTAGCCCTGGTGGTCATAGTGGCATTTCACACAAATCCGTGGACTGTTGGTGCTTTGACTTGCATGGAATTGCTATCTGCATTTGCTTTCAAGGTTTCATGGCAGCAACATTGCCACGAGCTGCAAAACCTTGCTTACACATGCCTCGTCTCATTAATATGCAATGAGTGATGCTGCATGACAAGCACCACAGCGGCCATGGATACAGTCCATGTAGGCTCTGCACAAAACCTAAACAGAGTTTTTTGAATCCTGAGGTAGTTTAAATGCAAGGGAGGATAAAATGTACTTGTCAAAATAGTTGGTTACAGGGCACAGCACACCTTAAGGAATATACAGTTGTATACGGAGTCTCATGACATAATATTAAGATTATTATACAATGAGTGCAAAGGTATGAGCTGCATACATTGTATCATTCATTATCAGCAGTTTTAACATTGTTAACCTTTAAATGACAGATGAAAAACTGTTTTAAAAACAGATTTACAAACTGTAAGTTTGCTGACATTTGTAGTTTGATGACAGGCTGGCTTGCTTTAAAAATATAGATTATTAAAATGATATTCATAGAGATAGACATAGAAAAAGATGTAGTAAAGAGTTAGACCAATCATGGTATAAAAGATTTATTTGTTACTTGCTGGGTAGTTTTGTTTTGGAGAATCTTTTATCCTTGTGCCTTGTGTTCCAAAAAGTGAATGCTAGTGAGCCTGACTCTGTAGAGAGGGGCATGGGCATAGCCAGTTTTCGTATAAGTGCTGCTTGAGTCAAGTTTTGAAATAGGTGAGATTTACTGTTTCACTGCATGTTTTTTCTACCCCATTTTCACCCTTTCTGACCTTCAGTTCATATTACTTAAAAATTCACATTTTTTTAAGTTAATTCTTCTTGGCAAGGGAATAGAACCTGAGTTGCATAATGGCAGGCCCATGTGTCATTTGTACACAATTAATAATAAGATGGATAAAGCAGGTCAAAGCTAAATAAATTTAATACTAAATGATTCTAATGAAATGGGGTATAACCATAGAATAAATTCATAACCATAGCCCAGTAAACAGGTATTTCCCATCCTGAAATACATAGCCATGCCTGAGGAAGGCATTAATCTGTATAAGTAGTAGGGATAATACTTTAAAGTTCTATAAATAAAATAAAATAAAATAAATAAAAATAAATAAAAAAATAAAAAAATAAAGTTCAATTCTGAGTTTTAGAATTTCGTGTTTCTATTGGAAATTTAGTTTATTTTTCAGAGTGACAGAACCTTCTGTCTCAATCTGCAGATATTGAAATTAAGTACGAAGGCCCAAGAAAAGTAGGTACATCCATCCAAAAATCTGGACATCCAATTAGTATAAATTTGAATACCAAATAAATGATAACTCTTCCTACTTCCAGTGGGAATGTGGGATACAACTCAGAAACAACTTAAAAAACAGTGACACAAATGATGGAAAATATAACCACATTATCAAAGAGAAGGTGTAAAATCTATAGACTTTAATGAACTATATTGCCAAATTCTACCACACAAAGTCATTTATTTGAAAAATTGAGATGGAAGATGTGTCTCCTCTTTTTTTAAGTTATTGGTACATTGGTCATATAGTGTACTATTCTGTGTACTAGATAGTTTCAAAATGACATGTGATAAAGAGGATTCAGAAAATCATATAAAGGGGTAAAGCAGGCTTGAAAATAGGAATATATGTCCAAAAATAGGTACACTATGAGTAGGGATAACTCAGGCCCTAAAATTTGAATAGTCTTCAAAAATAAAGGCAGTGAGACATCTGGTTGAAACCTGAAAACTAATCATTAAAGCATGCCCACCTTCTTGAACTGTGTCCTATAAATCTATTTCTGAGAAACCTCTCAATGTATATTGAAAGCCAAAATACCAGGCTGTCATAAGGATATTATTAATAACTAATGTGCTGGTGGGCAGAGGAGGTAACAATAAAAAAGTAAAGCCAAAAATCCTATGGTTACCTGTAAGGGCTGTGAGAGCCAGTCACATCTCCGATTAGAAGTATGACTACAGAACCCTTTTCTTTTGCGCAGCTCTAGTCACTGGTGCCACGCCAGCTTCCATGGTGAAGAAATGGTATTCTTCTTCTTGTCCGGACACTAGGGAGCAAAGATACCTGCCAGAGAACTTTCCAGCAGGCTAGGTCTGGTCAAAGAAAGAAAAAAGCCTGGAGACAATCCATTGCGGACCAGTTCTTTATTCAGTGCAGTTAGGCAGATGAGCGCCCCCCGAGACAGTTTTCAACTGAGCTGCAATTCATCACGAACAACGTAAGACAGGGAATAATTCCAACTACTCCTCCTGGGCATGCCCCAGTCACAGGAGGGGCCAAAGGGTGCACTATCCGGGAACCTAGGACTGCCCCTCATCCCCAACCCCCAAGGTGCCAATACAATGCCCAAAATACCAAAACACCACAAAGAAAGCCATGTCTTCTTTTATTACATGTGTCAAAGTAACTCGTAATAAGTAATTTTATATAACTTAATAGTAACTTTCTGTTAAAGAATAATCCCTACTGTCTGCCAGGGTCTGTTCAGTCATGCATTCTCTAATTACCCACTCAGTACTTTTCAGAGATATGGGGTATCTGAAGCCAATTTTAGCAATCACCGTTAAAAAATCAGAGTAACCAGTTCTGCATCCCATGGTGAGTATACTTACTGTCACATAACACACACTTATGAGCTATTTAAAGGAACATAAGTTCATCCACAGCACATGTTTAGGATGTGGGAGAAAACAAAAGCACCCAATCAATACTCATGTGGTCATAGGAAAGACATGTAGAAACCACATAGAAAACATCCCAGAAGAGAATCTAACTGAAGACTCAAACATTTCAAGGAAGCAATGACAACTGTTGTACCACATTGCCCTGCTAAATGAGTCAAGTTATTTATACTAAAACGTCTTAAGTTAAGTTATAGAGGTTACTACTTTGTGAAATAACAGAAATAAAGGAAAACGCTTCTTTTAGGGTGGGTGTTAGATGTGACATTTTGCATAAATATACAATGAACTAAAATGGTAATCCAATACAACTTAGGTAAAAACACAACGCATGTAAAAATTATCTAAAGTTCTATGTCATTTTAAAATAAACTCATCTGAGTGAATGAAAAATCAATGAAAATATCAACATAATTGAAAGCCCATTTAAATGAATCACAAATGATAGAAAACATTTTACACATCAAATGTACCACAGGAAAAAAAATATTTTCAGAAAGAAAAGCCCTCCTGCACCGCAACACCACCTTACTTATATATATATATATATATATATATATATATATATATATATATACACACACACATACTAATCTCACAATTGCACAACTATACAGAAAAGACCCACACATAGTTAATCAGTGCTGATAAACAAACACAGACATCTACAGATCTGGAAATGCTATGACAGTGGGCATTGCCAAGCCTCATATACTCTTCTAAAACCGCATTCTAAGTAAATACTTTGATCAGAAATTGAACCACCATGTGCTGTCTATGGATCTAGGACTGTTGAATGAAAGTTCAACAGTCCAAATCCACTATCACCGAACACACTTTAACGAAAGCGCTTTCACCGAAAAAGTGCTTTCACTAAAGTGTGTTAAAAAAAAAACATTAAATCTACTTTTATGTAGGGGGGCAAGCCCCCCTGCACACCCCCCCTACTTTAATATTCTCACTTTGAGATCACACTGCAGTGGGGAAAAGGGAATTTTCCCTTATCCGCACAGTAGTACTAGACCCGCTGTCTACACACTTCCATAGTTTTCTTTCAATTGTGATTCAGTCAAATGATTTTTCAGTCAAATGTGTTTTCAGACAATTGTGTTTGAAAATGTGTGAATCATTCCAATGCATTTTCAATGAAACAACATAGAACTATATAGATGGATATGCAGATATAAATATGATACAGATACATACACATACAGTATAGACAGAGAGCTACTTTACAAGCTCGAAGTTTCAAAACTTCAAACTGCAAATGGTGTCATCCATAAGATCAAAGTTTTGAAACTTCAAACATTTTGAATGGAGATCAATGTACAGTGCAGAACAGGAAATTTGCCATTTTCCTAAATGTAGTGCAGTCTCAGAGTTGGTGTATTTATTTAGCAGGAGTATGGGGGCACCCCCTGCAAAAATGTAAAAAAAAAGCTTTGTTTTTATTTTTTATTATGATTTTGAAGTTTCAAAACTTCAGTCTTATGGTCTCAGTCATTTGTCGTTTGAAGTTTTAAAACTTCAAGCTTGTAAAGTAGATCCATAGAGAGATAAATAGATGTAGATATAGATACAGCTAGATACAAGAGTATGAGTTTGTTCATAATAAATACATTATTATTACGTAGCAACACTTTTTAGCACATCTCCCACTGAATTTATTGTCATCATCGTGACAGCAAAGCTGTTTTTTTCTTTTCTTTATGCCATGTTTTAATAATCTTCTTGTACCATATTCAGGTTTCATAGTTCATTTTGTCAACTTCTACTAACTGCCTTTCTTCACTTCTTAATATTAGAAGTTGGACTGAATGTGGTTTTCATGAATCTACAAGCAGAAATTCTTATTCCATTCAGATACATTTTGACTGGCTTCTTGTTTTTGCAAACGACATCATTTAAAGGTCAGCAGAATGATTGTCAATGCCACATTAATATATCTAGCAAGTATGTTAGACCTTTTACTGTTTGTATTGAAAGGTTCAACCCTGACCCTCCAAAATGCAGAAAAATAGCACTCATAAAACAGAAGGAAAAAATCAACTGTAAACATTGTTTGCAAGGCGGCATATCATGTGAGCTTATATATATTACCTTCATGGTTCTACCAACTCAAAGAAGGGAGAAATCTCCACAAAATAACTGAATCATTGTCAGCACACACTTAGAAATTGCACCTGCAATGATTTCATTTGGGAAACAGTGGTTGGCAGTCTGGCTCTTCAGGACTTTTCTTATGGGTAAATGAAGCTTGAGAAATTTCATCTTCACCATTTGTAGGGAAACCATTTCCAACAGAATGTCTTCATGTTGCATTTTTATATTTTGGGCTATTTTATAGGACCATTGTTAAACATTAATTTGTAGGACCCCAAAATGTTTGTGTCTATTTTCCTTGAGTTATGTAAAAGTAATAAATAGCAATTTTAATTTATAATACAGAAAAAAATATATAGTTAATTTATGAATTCTGAATAAAATAATTACAACAGTGACTTTATATATGAAATACAATTTGGTTTTCTTTAGCTCATGGTGCATTGGCAATGGATCATTATGATTTTTGATGATACATCAGGTATTTGAACAGCTCTACAAGAAAAGCCAAAAAGCTCTAACCGTGCTCATAGAATAATATTTGTTTATGTTTTACTAGCTTAAAAAGACGGCCACAGAAGTTCGATATTATAGTGTTGGCTTGTCACAAGAATGTTGCTGTTTTGATGTGATTGATAGCCAATTTTAACTATCCGTCTGGTATGGTATGCTACACTATTCAGTAATAGTTCAATGGCACTACTTTTGTCTTTAACAGAGAGACTTGTACTGTCACTGCTCTTGCTCCACCCCAGGATAAACTGTAACCTTAAATACGAACAGGTGCCTATTCATGTACCTTATACCTCCTTATTCCCCCTTCTTCACTCACCTTCTCTCCCCGAATATCTTTCTAAATATGCCATAACCCTGTTTTTTTCTCATTTCATATTGCAATTCCTGTTTGTATTATACTATTTTATCTTCAATTTCTCTATAAATTGTCTAAACGTTCTCTAAATATTAAATCATTGTGATATAAATTGCATCAATTTTTTAACCAATGTTTTCTCATTATTTTCACATTATGTCTAATTTGGTATACTTATTTAAACTGCAGATGTTTTGTGTTATTTTTGAAGATTGCAAAATTATTGTTCTTAAAATGTTTTTGTAATACTTTGGTGGTTTTTCCCCAGGTTTCCACTGAAAATGGGCACCCACCCAGATGGACTTTCCAGGTAACCAAATGACAATAAATAACAATAATAATAATTGAAGGGAACGGTCCTAGGTCAGCTCCTTTTTGACATTTACTTCACTGAAGTCAAGATCAGTGTCAGTGGCACCTGGCTGGCTAAATTTGCAGATGTTTGCAAATTAGGAGCTGTCATTGAAATCCCCACCAACACAACAGTTTTCCAGGAAGGGCTGACATATATATATATATATATATATATATATATATATATATATATATATATATATATATATATATATATATATATATATATATATATATATATAGAAAATAGTATCCTTCGGGAAATTATCCACACCTGGTAACTATCAAATTAAATCACACCCCTAAAATCTGACCCAGTAATCAGGGACTTAGGGACACATATAGACAGTAATCTAACCTTAGACCATTACATCTACAGTAGTGTGGAACTCATTCTTTGTTGTGCAACTTATAAACAAAGGTATGGAATCTATGGCAAAGGAAGTCATTGATCCAATGTATTTGGCATTCATCATTGAGTCCAATGTCCATTTTTTTATGTACCTAACCAAGCATATCCAACAGTTGGAACATCTACAGAGCTTTTCACTAAATGAATACAGGGTATAAGTAACATGTCCACTGCAGACTGCTTCAAGGATTATACCTGTATTTTGTCCCCTACAGGCTGTTGAGGAGAGATCTATGCCTAGCATACAAGGCATTGTCAGACCAAATTCTAACAAACCTTCTGCATATCTACAAAACAAACAAAACCAGAATTACCTGTTCTAAAGGCTTAAACCTTGCTGTGCTATAAACAGGACCTGCTAGAGAGAGAGGGATATGTATCCAACAGGCTACCCCCTTTCTGTAACAGGCTCCCAGTCCATGTGCAGCAGAGTTCCTCCATAACCCAATTCAAGTGTAACTTGGACAATTGGATGGGGTACAGGAAATTCATCCCTTGTTTGGCACCCATGTCTCTAAAGCACATACTCAGCCTGCAACTTGTTCAACTCCCAGGCCTGTGCTTATAATTGTTAACTCTCCCAAGCCCCTTGCTTACATTTTTCAATGGTACCAGAGCCTGTCAGATATTTGGGATGCACAGCTAGGTTTAAAAAGGTCTTTGTGCTCACTAGTCTAGTAAACATCCATGAACCTATGAATAAATAGTGCAGTTGGAGAACTGACAAAAGTATAAAATATCTCGGAAAGCCAAATATCATGAACCATAAAATATAATTTGTACACTTTTTTAGTAGAGAATGTTTATTATCTAATTTGTCTTATTAAAACATAGTTTATTGTTTTATTTTAAAATCTGAATGTTAATTTAAAAACAGTTGTCTGTCTGGGTAAAGTGTAGGCATGTGCGGCTCCCAGTTTAAACATTGTTATTAATTAACTGGGTTGTTCACTAGCAATGCCATTGATTTCTCTGGGTGGATACTTCAGTTTTAGAGGAGCTGTGAGAAGTCATGTTCAGTTTGTTTGGTAATTTTTCTCAACGCAGAAATTCAATAGTAGAAAGAAATCAATCAGTTTTCTTTGCCATACATGAGTTATCTGTAATAAGACTAGACCTAACTACTGTGGATGTATATTTTCTCAACACTCTTATTAATTTTTGCTCTATATCAGTCTGTATAACTTGTCAATATAAAAGTTTCCAGATAAGCAGTAAATCATATCCATAGAAGAAAGAAATATTGCTCATAGAAATAACTATACAATACTAAAATTATATATATATATATATATATATATATATATATATTTGTTTTTTTTTTGTTTTATTTTAAGTTCACGCATGATAAGTAAGACATACCAGAGTTTTCTTTAAGAACAAGCATTTGCCAGTGTTGAATGTTGGCTTGCCTAGCACTGGCACTAAATTATTAGTATGGAACTGCAAATAATGGCTTATTTTCAAGTGCATTGGTTACTTAATAATCTTGTGGTTAATTTGAAAAATGATAAGTTAATAAAAGAAAGTTGAGCTGTCATAAAAATCAGTGGACCAAACTGTGACTAATAGTTCAGTCAGGAAGAAATGTACAATTTTCAGCTGATTTATAGCAAAGCAAAACAAAAACAAAACAAAAAAATGTATGCTGCAGTTAACTAGAGGAGTATTGAACCTAAATAAATGGATCACAGTGGGATAGAAAATAGATGGTAAAAGAGCAGGACAGATAAAGAAGTACTAACTTTCCCACCATGTCTATTACCAGCTTGGTGGATATGGGGATCCTGAGGCTATGTAGAAATTGCCTCATGTTTACTGACAACCAGATAATTCTCAAACAAACTAATATGGTATTATGAGAGATGTATTTACACAATGTCACTGGAGGTGAAGCTCTCACATAAAAGTACTCCTAATGTCAGTAAGGTTGTCAGTATTACACACGTTGCACCCATCACACACAATTCAAATCAGACGTAGAGACCCACATATGCTGAGTTGCTTAAATGTAACCTTTCTAAACCCCAATGTCCTCATGGATGAAGTACATATAACAAATACCCTCAGCAGCCCCAAATGCACTCTTTCAAAGCAACACCCACATCAACACATAGGTTCATAGGTTCATAGGTGTGTACTAGGCTAATGGCCCTGGAGCCTTTGCAAGCCTAGTCCATAGGATTACCCTGAAATCATGCCACCCAAACTTAGTTCCCAGTGCGTCTGCCGAGTAGAGCCACTGGAGTGATCCCTGGGATGAATTTTCTATTTCCCATCCATTCATCAAGATTTCTCTTGAAGAGGGCCAGTGAGGTGCTCTGTTTGACATGTATGGCAAGTATATTCCATAGCATGGGCAGCCTCTGGGTTATGAACCTGTCCCTCCAGCACGTTCTGTTGATTGTGATAATGAGGTTGAGGTCTCTGGAGCATGTGGTGTGGAGGGATTAGGATTTCTTTAGGTGTAACATTTCTAACAGAGCTGGGTCAGACATGGCTTTGTAAGTCAAGCAGAGATCACCTCTAAGTAGACATTATGAAGCAGAGAATAGTGTTTTGAACCTGTCCATATAGGACAAGTGTTTAAGGCTCAGGATCCTCTTTGTGAGGTACTTTTGTGGCCTCTCCAGTTGTTGCAGGTGTTTAGTGCGGTACATGCCAAATGGGGCATTGTACTCGATGACTGGCCTAATGAGGGAAAAGTAGAGTAAAACAATGACCTCTTTCTTCCTGGATGCAAAATCCTTGGTAATGAGATGTGCAATATAGAAGGACTTTCTGACCACATTGGGAATGTAGTGGTCAAAAGAGAGGTTGCTGTCAACCTGTGTTCCCAGATCTCTTATAATGCCTCTTGTGTTCAGTGGACTATCATCGATGTGGTAATTCATGGGAACTGGGTTTTTCCCAAAGGGGATAACGATACAATTTTTGGCATTGAGCTGAAGGCCATGGTTCTGACACCAGTCGTTGGTATCAGTGAGGCCTTTCTGTAGTATGTCATCATCACTTGGGGAGTTAATAATGGCTCCCAACTTTCAATCATCTGCAAACTTTGTCAGCCATAGTCCCTTCATGTTGCCTGGATTTCTGAGAAGTAGATGCCAGAAAGGAGAGGACCCAGGACGGATCCCTGTGAGACTCCACTCATGACTGGTCGGCTGTCTGACTTGGAGTCAGCTACTTTTACACTGTGGATTCTATCTGTGAGCCAGTTTGCAACCCACCTAGTGATATAGGGGTTGATCCCTAGCTTAATAAGTTTTTCTATGATTCCTAAGTGGGGAATAGTATCAAAGCCCTTGGCCAGATCCAGGTAGGCTGTATGAACCACCTTGCCTTCATCCACAGCTCTGGTGACTGACTCAAAGAAGTCGACCAAGATGAGCAGGCATGATCTACACATCACAAAACCAAACTGTGTGTGATCCAGAGTTTGGAGATTCCCTATATCCCTGTTTATTAGGTCCATGATGATGTGCTCCATAGCATTGCATATCAGACTTGTCAGGCTAATGGGGCAATAGTTAAGCCTGAGGTGAGGCTGTGATTGAACAGGACACAGAGGTGAGGTGACAGTTCACTCTGTAGTTCATGTAGAACACAGCCAGGGATATTGTCAGGTCCCATGGAAGCTGTATTCTTGGCCCTGGAATGTGCTGTTTTAACCTGTGCAGCAGTAATTCTGGGTGTCTGGTAGTCTACTGGTATTATGATTGGTCCTTTGGGGGGGGGAGAGGGGTAATGTTAGCACTGAATCTGTTGGCCAGTATATTGGCAATATTTGTTTGCTTGGTATAGGAGGTACCATTGTGCAGTAGCTAAGAGTAAATCTGGGTATTGCCGTGGAGATTCTTTACATAACTATAGAAGGCCTTGTTGTTGTCTTTACTATCTGCTGCAATTCTGTTTTCATAAGTAGTTTAGAGGATTTGATTTTGTTGAGGCTGAGAAGGGAATTTTTCCAGTCTTGGGACTTCACCGTATTCAGCATCAGTTTCCTCCTTCTGTTGTAGAGTTTGTTTATGGCAGGGGACCATCAGATTGGCTTCCTTTGTTTGAAGGAGAGAGTCTTGGTTCTGTTGGGTATGGCAAGATCCATGCATTTATGTACGTGTCTGTACAGTGCATTGATTTATGATTCGGCAGTCGTGCAACTATTCTCCATTTGCATGGGTGCCGTGAAGTTAGCCACATCTGTTTTTAGGAGCCTAAAGTTAGCTTTGGACAAGTTTTTCATGTTGTTTACCTTTGGGGGGGTGAGGGATGTGGATTTCCAAGGTGATTAGTTTGTGGTCAGATCTAACCAGGGAGGAGTTGACTACTAGTGTAGAGCAACAGTTGCCCATGTTAGTAATGACCAGGTCAAGGATGTTGCTACCTCTAGTGGGGGTAAGAATGAGCTGGTCCAGGGCATTGGAATTAATGAATTCCAGGAAACGTTGGACAAGTGTATTGGTACATGAGTAGTTTTCCCAGTTAATGGAGGGGTAGTTGAAGGTGCCCAGTATGACAGTGTTAGGTTGGACTGAAATATTCTCCAGGGTGTTTAGAAATGTGGAGTGTGAGTCTTGGGACATGGTTAGGGACCTTTTACAGGCTACGACCTGAATCTCTGTCTTACCCAATGTTAGCTGCGCCTGAAGTATCTCTGATGCGTTATGTGTGGCTACCAGTCTGGAGTTGTGTGCATCCTTTATGAAGAGCCTTGGCCAGTATCTGGAAGCCCAGGACTGACAGGTGCAGGCCATCTCTGGCAAAGCATCGAGGTCTGTCAGTCATGTCATCCCAGGCAGACAGATACTGGATCCCTTTAGAAAGATACCAGAAACTTAGCCAATTGTTGAAATCAATCACTTTCTGGTCGTACTGTACTATCATTCTGGGTGATGGTAGGATGCTGCTCAGGGCTAGGGTCATACCCACCTTGACTACATAATCCGAGAGCTCCTCCATGTCTCTTTTCATATAGTCCAGGGAGGTATGTCTCAGGTCATGCACACCCACATGTACAATGACAGCGTCATATTTGTACCTCTTGTGGAGGGACCTGAGTGTTTGTGTTATGCGGTGGATTCTGGCACCTGATTGGCAGCTGATTGTTACTTTCTCCTTATTCAACCTAGTGAGTGGGACATCAGTGTGCCTCACTATGGAGTCACCTATGACTAGTGTGTTGGGCATGCTGTTTTGCCTTAGGGGCTTTGGTTGAGTGGCGCACTGTTTAGGAGAGTTGTGTGTCTCATGATTAGTGTTGTGGTGGTTGAGTGCATTTCTGCCTTGGAGGTCTCTGCTGTTTGGGTAGATTTATATTGAGAGCCTCCACAAAGGTGGGTGTGTGGTTTGTGTTTTTATGTGAAGGCAGTGCTGGTGTGTGTTCTGGAGGGGTATGTGTTCCATGTGGTGTGGTGCAAGTGTTGACCTTCTCCTCTTGACCAGCTATTCCAGTCTGGGCTGGAGAGTGTGTGGCTTCCAATTTGGATATATACATGTGTCTCTCACAAGTCTGAGTGTTGGGAGGTAAGAGGAGAGGGTTGTCAGTGTACATGAAGCAGTTGCTACATTTTCTCAGAATGCCCAAGTTCACCAGGTTAATAGGAGAAAGCAAAGGGAAATGATCTTTAGACATGCCTGGAGGGGTGGGAATTAAAAATAAGTACTGGAGCTGTCTCCTTGTAGAATGTTTAGTGCTGGTAGCACTTTTGTGTGCTACAATAATTGCTACAAGAAGTCTGGTATGGTAAAGTGCTAGACTAATAAGCTAGTAAAAGTGCAGGAGAGGAGAAAACTAGCGTGTAGGAGAGGAGAGAACTGGCACCTCACAGAAGTTTACAAACAGTCCTGGATACAGCAAATCAGTATCTGGACTAGACTAGTTACAGAAAAGGTAGGAAACAAGTGCAAAGTGGTCTTTTAAACCAGAAAGTTGAAAGAGATGGAAAAACTGTTCATACGGCCAATAAACTACAAATTTTGGACCAGAAACCACTCCTCTTGTGGTAGATAGGCTACCTAGTGCTTACCACTCCCACTGACAAACTAGAAGGCTTCCCTCTGACACAGAAAGGCTTGGGGGGGCTAAGAAACTTACAAACAATCCTGGATACAGCAAATCTGTATCTGGGCTACACTAGTTATAGGAAAGGTTACAAACAGTCCTGGATGCAGCAGATCTGTATCTGAACTAGGCTAGTTATATGAAAGTAGAAAACAAGCACAAATACAGGCTTTTAAACCAGAAAGTAGAAAGAGATGGAAAAAACTGCCCAAACAGCCAGTAAACTACAATTTCTGGGCCAGAAAACACTCCTCTTGTGGTAAATAGGCTACCTAGTATTTACCACTCCCACTGATAAGCTAGAAGGCTTCCCTCCAACACAGAAAGGCTTGGGGGCTCAGAAGCTTACAAACAGTGCTGGATACAGCAGATCTGTATCTGGACTAGACTAGTTACAGGAAAGGCAGGAAACAAGCTTAGAATACAGCCACATCTCATGGAGTCTCTACTTCTAAGCCCACAAGGCAAATCACTACATAATCCAACATTCTAGTCATTGGAGACTCCATTGTGAGAAACACTGATATCCCTCTCACCAGTCTGAGTAGGGAGAAAGTCATAATCAGTTGCTTATCAGGGGATAGGATCCACAACATTATGCATGCACTCAGGTCATTGGACCAGAAGTACCAATACGACATACTCCATGTGGGTTTAAATTACCTGAGACATACTTCCCTAGATTATATAAAGAGAGACATCATGGAGCTCTTGGAATATGTGTCTCAGGCTGGTATGAGCCTAGCATAGTGCAGCATTTTGCCTTCTCCAAGGATGATGCCACAGTATGAACAAAAGATAACTGACTTTAAAAATTGGCTTAGTTTCTGATATCATTTTAAGAGGGCGCAATATTTGCCAGCAAGGAAGCAGATGGTTAACAGACCACACTGCTTTGCCAGGAATGATCTGCACCTCTCCCCTCTAGTCTTTCAATATTAGCTAAAACATTATCTTCCCCATACAGCCTTTTTTAGGCAATGTCAAATTGAAAGTACTTGTGACACAGCAAATCAAAACCAAGAAAATCTGAAGGTTTTGCTGCTCAATGCTAGGAGTCTAAACAAAAAAATTCCACTCCCTAGAAGCTCTTTTCACCCTAGAGAATGCTGGCGTGTGTAGTTACTGAAACATAGTTTAAAGCCATGGAAAGCACACCGACAGTGCAAGGTTATAATACCTTCCACACATTTAGACCAGCTACTACACAGACAGTGACTAAAGGTGGAGGTGTCGTGATTTACATCAAAAATAAATATACCTCAAGGCTGGTCAAACAGGACAATGCACTTGAGCTTCTCCATGTTCAAATCACCATAGACAAAATCTCATACCACTTCTTTGCAAGCTATAGGTTCCCTCTCTATGGCCCAGGAAACCCATACCATGTATCTAAACTTACTGGAAACACTCACCATCCAACCCAATGCCATATCATGAGTGACTTTAATTACCCCACTATTAACTGGGAATCCTATACGACACCAAACATAGAGGAACAGAGATTCCTGAATATGTAAACAAAAACTCCCTGGACCAGACAGTCAATACAAAAACCAGGGGTTCAGCCATACTGGATTTGGTCCTAAATAATATGGGAGAGTGCTGTACATCCCTAGTGTAATGTCTTCCCTTGTGAGGTCAAACCACAAAAATGTTCTCATTTAAAACCTGGACCCCAAGCTAACCCTGGAATATTCAGAAAGTACTCTAAGGGTTACTCCCTGCTATTCCTGCTATTAAGTGATAACCTGGCAAAATTTCAAGCTGTCATAAGCCCTGAGAAGACTGCTACCTATGTAAAACTGTTCACAGAAACCCTATACAATTATGTTAATAGCTGCATAGAGGCAGTTGTACCCACCGGGAAGGAGTAAAAAACTAACTACAAAAAAAAAATCAAGCCATCCTGGTGGAATCGCAAAATCAATAGGCTATATAACAGATGAAAGAAACTCATGGCAAAAATTATGAAGTGCAGCACCCAGCAGGATAAAAGCACTCTCATCAAACTAAACAAACAACTCAGAGGACAAATAGTCTACCAAAGACAAATTTGAGGTAAATTTGGCCTTCCAGGCCAAGAACAACCACAAGGCATTCTTTAGCTATCTCCTCAACCTCAAAGGTAGTATACAATTGTGTGAAAACCTCACTGTAAATGGAGCCACCTATACTGAGCCAAAACTACTGACACATAAGTCTCTCACAATGAAGGAATGCAGACAAGAAGATTAGTAAAGTAGAAGTTAAAAAAGTAGAAATTGAAGTTATGTAATGCCTGCAAAGTGAAGGATTTGGTGTAGAAAGTCTAGCACAAGTTACATCACAGTATGATGGAACCAGTCCCCAAAGTCAGGAGAAACAGGAAGATCAGGAGACATCTGAAGAAGAAATATGGACATAGGAAAGAAAAAGCAATTTAGTATGGTGTAATATGTATGCAAAGGAGAAAGCAAAACTAATCAATACAAAAAGAGCAGCACCAAAGATATTTGAAGAGAAATACAGGGAAAGGAATCCAGACATTGAAAACATTACAATGGAAAAAAATAAGAACACAAAGAGGAAAAGTGGAAAAGAATATTAGTAATGGAGAGGTAAAGAAATAGAAACTGAGGTTATGGAGTACCTGTGAAGTGAAGGAGTCATTGTAGAAAATCAAACTTAGAAAGCACCACAGCAGGATAGAGCAATGGACATCCAAATTAAGAAGAAATCAGTGAAAAGGAAAGCAACTGGTCAGTTGCCATATGACAATATTTTGGAGCCTTCCACAGGAAACCAGTATAAACATTCACTTGAAGCTGGACAGCAAGGGAATGAATGGGAAACTGTGGCAACTCTGATGCAGTCAATGTTGAGGAGTGATAGGCCAGTGAATCCCCATATGACAGAACAATGGATGATACAGGATGAAACTGAAGAGAATGTGCCACAGGAAGATGCTGTAGAACTTTTTATAGAATGCCTGCAGGAAATGGAGTACAAAAAAATGTGCCCTCAGTTTAGAAGAAAATGACTTAAGAGAACAGTTGCTTAATTTAATAGAGACAGATAGACATATTAAGATCAATGAAAGAAATAGACTGCAGAAGGTCAATAAAACCTACAGGAAATGGAGAACAAAAAATGTGCCCTCAGTTTAGAAGAAAATGTGCTAAGAGAACAGTTGCTTGATTTAAAAGAGACAGATAGACATATTAAGATCAATGAAAGGTCTATAAAAAACAAAAAGTCAGAAGTTTGATAAAACAAATGAACATAGCAATTAGGATTGTCCATAGAGATCCATGCAATATAATAGAAGTAAACAGGATATATTACTGTGCAGCTAAATTAATAACAGATAAAATTCTACAACAAGAATACAGGAAAGGAAGGGAAGAAATCGAATACCATCATGGAAGTAACGAATAAAGAAAACTGTAAAGCTGTTAAAACACTGTTAGAAGATTATAGAAGAGGGAACAGATCAACAAAAATACTCAAAAAGATAGACGTGATAAAAGCAATGCACAGTAATATAACGAATCAGGATTTATCATGCACTATTGCAAATAAACTAAAACTATCAGCACAGGCAGAAAAACATAGAAGATACACAGATACTATAAATGAGAAGTACAAAATAAGCAGTTTATTGATGACCCCATAAGCTTTATAGAAAATTGGGAAACAAGGTAAAAGGAATTGAAAGACCATCAAAAAAAGAAGAAATAGATATATTTTGGAGAAGAATTTATAAAGATCCTGTGGAACACAACAAAGACGCTAAATGGATAGAAGAAGTAAAAGAAAGAAAAAGAAGTTCAAAGTTACAGGATATGAAATGGGATGAAGTAACAGCCAGCGAGATTGAAATAAAGTTAAGAAAAGCCTCTAATTGGAAAACCCCACACCCAGATGCAGTACCTAACGTCTGGTTAAAAGTATTTAACATGTTTGTACAAAGACTTAACCATGAGTAAGAACTATATATATATATATATATATATATATATATATATATATATATATATATATATATATATATATATATATATATATATATGTGTGTGTGTGTGTGTGCACCCCAAACAGACACCAACCTGACTAACAGCAGGAAAAACAATGCTCCTACATAAGAGTGAAACTGAAAGCGACCCTAAAAATTATAGACCAATAACTTGCCTTCTGATGACATACAAACTATACACTGGAACTGATGCTGGCAGAGTTTATAGTCATTTAGAATAAAACTCAATTATGGGAATAGAATAAAGGGCAACAAAAGAAAGTTGTATGGAACAAAGGATCATTTCTTGTTAAATAATGTCATAGTGGAGAACTGTAAAATGGGGAAGAATCTAAGTATGGCTTGGATTGACTGCAAAAAAAGCATTTGACAGTATCCTACATTCATGGATAAAAGAGTGCTTGCAAATGTATAAGATGCACCCTACACTGATAAATTATACAACAGCAAGCATGAAATAGTGGCAAAACCACTTTGCAGTTAAGCCATGATAAAGGGTAAATTATTATTCCAGGGATAAAAATCCAAAGGGGGATATTGTAGGGTGACGCTCTGTCACTGTTGCTCTTTTGCCTTGCCCTTAACCCATTAGCCTGTCTGCTTAACAGATTAGGTCATGGCTATAATTTGGCTCCCAGAAAGGAACAAAGTGTAAAGACTTTTCATCTTCTCCTTGTCAATGATTTCAAACTGTATAGCTCATCAGATGAGGAACTGAAAGCACAACTGCAAGTAGTCAAAACCTTTTCAGATGATATAAGAATCACATTTGGTCTTGATAAATGTGCAAAAGCAACCTTTAAAACAGGAAAGCTGCAGCATCAAGAAAACATTAGTTTGGGACAAGAATGTGATATAAAAGAACTTGAGCAAGAGGGAGTGTATAAATATTAGAGAATTGATGAAGGATCAACAATAAAATATGAACAAATGCAAATAAAACTTAGTAAGGAATATTTTATAAGACTTTAATTCTGAAAACAGCATTGACATCTAGGAACAAAATTCAAATTATAAACCAATTTGCTCTTCTTGTCCTAATTTACAGTTTTGGAGTGATTTGCTGGCCCCCCAAAAAAAAAAAAAACATTATGTCTCCCAGTGAAAAGGTGTTGGATAGATTAGACAGGAAAACAAGAAGGATGCTTCATGCTTACCAAATGATTTGCAAAAATCAGTGCATACAAGATTATGTGTTCCCTGTTCTGAAGGAGGTATGGGCCTACTTGAGGTTGATTACATGTATAGATCTGCAATTGTGGGACTGCATACATATCTGCTGACCTCACAGGTCCCAAACATACTGAAAGTTTTGAAACATGAGGAGAATAAATCTAAGATGACTTCTGTTCTTAGTCTAACAGAAGCATATTGACATCAAGCTGGAATGGAAATCAGACCAGAAGTAGATAAAAATCAGACAGCTACTGATTGTGCCACACAAAAAAAGAAAGAATATAAGGTAAAGGATCAGATGAGAAGGCAATAAATGTGAAAGATGCATAAATATAGTTGCAAGTACAGAAAACTCTTAGAAGAATCTCATGTTGATCACGCTTGAATGTTGAAATGGTTAAGAAGGGGCAAATTCAAACCAAAAGTTGAAAGCTTAATATGGGCAGCCCAAGAAAGTGGGTATGTACAAGTTGGTTTACAAAGTCCATTGAATATATGGGAGAAACAGACAAATGTAGGTTTTGTAAAACAGAACTGGAAACAGTCACACACCTTGTTGCTGGTTGTGACATACTAATGGCAGAAGGACTGTACACTGAAAGGCATAATAATGTGGCAAGACTGTTGCACTGGGGATTGTGCAAACATTATAATGTTGAAGTATGTGAAAAACACTGGAAATGTAATACACAAAGCATCATAGATCACCCATTACCAACAGTTCAAAAGATAGATGCAAGAAAATCAGACTTAGTCATCTAGGAAAAGAAAACAAAAGTAGCATTGATCATTGAAATCTTTACACAGAGTGACTACAGTGTGTTGTGTACAGAGAGAGACACAAGGTTGTGCAATATCAGGATTTGCAGGCAGAGGTAGGATCAATGTGGAGGAAGGATGCCCAGATGGTTCCAGTGGTAGTAGGAGTGATGGGTCTTATAAAAAAGAATCTACAATCATATTTAGATATGTTACCAATACATATATTTAAAAAATGTGTATGTATATTTATATAATATAAATGTATGAATTGTGGAGGGAGTCATTGCTGGGCACATTATGGGTGCTGTGAGGAGCACATCTGGCTGACATCAAAGATTGAAACAATACTAATTTCATGAACTTTACTCATACTTTGACTTAGGAATGGGGTCTATTCCCACCATGGTATTAGAAACCCAAAAGATTTGGAGAAATTAAAAAGTGAGAAGCCAAAAGATATAGCAAACCTTCTGACTGACATATTCATCTCCAATTTTACCACTCTGTTCCCCTCAACCTCCCCTCAGGAAATACCATCAAATATAACTCCCCTCTGCTATCACTAGGGAATAGGTCTTTAATGCTCTCTCTATGGCCAAGAACACTGCATCAATGGGGCCAGACAATATCTCAGGATGCCTTCTAAATAGCATGAAACATGACCTATCAGACCCTCTGGAATTGCTATTTAGCTGTAGCCTCCAAACAAGCTTTGTACCTCATGAATGGACAACAATAATGGTCATCCCTCTGCACAAAGGTAGGCCATCTACAGACCCTAGAAACTAAAGACCCATAAGTCTCACTAGTCTCATATGCAAAGCCATGGACAAAATTATAATGGAAATGACCAGTAATGATATAGAAACCTCTAGACACTGGACCCAACCCAGTTTGGATCAAGGGCTGGTTATACCTGTTCAATCTGGTGGACTTTTTTGAGAAGGTCACCAAAGCAATGGATGAGGCAAAATGGTTTACACTGCCTACCTTGACCTGGCCAAGGCATTTGACACAAAACAACACTTAGGCATTGTTGACATACTCAGGAGATTAGGTACAAACCCTTATGTCTCCCGGTGAATAGCCAACTGGCTCACAAAGAGGACCCAGGATGTTAGAACTATTCACCTCTACAAAGAGGCCAATCACAAGTGGTGTCCCTCAGGGATCAGTCCTGTGATTGCTCCTTTTTGACATTTACTTCTCTGAAGCCAAGGCCAATGACAATGGCTTCTGACTTACTAAATTTGCAAATGATTGCAAATTAGGAGCTGTTATTGAATTCCACACTGACAAATGTTCTCCAGGAAGGGCTAACACACACATATAACTGGTGTCAGAGTCATCAACTAAAACTAAATGCCAAGAAATGCATAACAGTATCCTTCAGGAAGTCATCCACACCTTATAACTATCATATTGACATAATATAATAATAAACATAATAACTAGCCTTTGACCCTCATGAGTCTACAATAGTGAGGACATCATTCTAGGTTGTGCGACTTATAAATAAAGATATGTCATCTGGGTCCAAGGAAGTCATTGTTCCACTGTATTTGGTATTCATCAGACCTATGATTGAGTACAATGCCCCCTTTGATATGTACCTAACCAGGCATATCCAACAAACGTCCACAGAGGTTCCTCGCTACAAGAATACAGGGCATAAGTAATACATCCTCCGCAGACCAGCTCAAGGCCCTCTCCCTGGAGTTTTTCTCCTACAGACTGTTGAGGAGAGGTCTATGCCTGGCATACAGTACATTGTCATACCCCACTCTGATGGACCTCCTGCATATTCACAAAGCAAACAGCAACAGAATTACCCATTCTAAAGACTAAACCTTACCTGTGATATAAATAGGAACTGTGGAGAGACTGCATGTATCCCAGAGACTACCCCATCTCTGGAACAGGCTCCCCATCCATGTGAAGTAGAGTTTCTCCTTATCCAATTTAAGTGTAATGTGACCAATTGGATGGGAAACAGGAAAGTCATCCCTGGTTTGGCACCTGTGTCTCTAATGGACACAGGCAGCCTGTAAATGGTTTATCTCCCAGGCCCCTGCTTGTAAATGTTTCACCCCCCCAAAACACCTGCTTACATTTATTTAGGGTATTAGAACTTGGCAGAGATTTGGGGTGCATGGCTAGGCTTAAAAAGGCTTTTGTGGTCATTAGCCTAGTAAACACCTATGAACCTATGAATTACTATTCAATATCAGTAGTTGTGAAGGCAGATAAGCCAAATTCCTAAAATCTAGTAAATTATACACCAAGGATAAGATGACCCATGCAGAAGACGCCTAGCTGAGAAATCAAGAACCGACAGTCTTATACAACAAGGATATGATGACTGCTCACAGCCTTGTTACAATGGAAAATATGTAATCAAAATAAAAAAGCACTCCAAGAGGGACAGTACTGATAATTGAATGAACAATTTATTAATCACAAGCGAAAAAACAAACGCTTAACGTTTTACAGAGTTTTCGTCTTACACAGAAACTTTATCAGATAAGACTGTACCCTTGAACCAGATCATATTTAAATACTTGAAAATCCAATATGTCAATTAATCTATTAATACTAATTATAAAACAATCAATTAACTAATATTTCACAAAAAACTGCATAAAAGAGTTCATATTAAAACAATAACACCGATACCAGCTAAAACTATTCATCCCTTATTAATATAATTAAGCCCACCTAAAATACATATATTTAAAAAATGTGTATGTATATTTATATAATCCATGTTGTACAGCCTGTTATTACTTTTCCTCCCCAAATCACTGTCTCAACACCGTCTCAACACAAATCCACTTTCACCATTACATCCCTAAACAACACAATCATTATAACTGAAACCCATACTAAGCTTCTTGGTGCCATATAGATGACCAAATAAAGTTTGACCTACATGTATTCCACTGTATTAAGAAAACTCATCAAAAATTAGGTTTGTTGTACAGAAATAAAAAGTTCCTAACTATTGAGTCACGACAGGCACTTGCCCATGCTTACCTCCTTCCTAACCTTTTCTATAGTACTCAAATAACCAACCTACAATGTAATCTCCTCACAAAACTTGAAACCATCTACAATAAAGTAGCTAGATTCACATCCAATAACCCACCAAGGTCACATCACTGTCTTGCTCTTAAGTCATTAAACTGGTTAGAATCTCCTCACTATCTTCAACTTTTGCAACTTACCTTCATTCATTCCATCATGCACACACCATCCTCCTGCCCTAACATCTCCACTTTAGTCACCCTCTGCACCCCCCGAACTCTAAGGAGCTCTGATCAATATTGCCTAGAAATCTACAAACCCAGAGCTCCTTTGGACAAAAACTGTATAGCTATTTACCAGCCGTCTCATGGAAAATAAACGTCCCATGTCTCTACAAAAAATAAACCAGACTCATGGCTTCAAGATAGCTCTAAAATACTACCTAAATACTATATGGACATTGTAAATATTCTCCATGAACTCTCTGCCCTCTTTCTCACTCTCTTCTTACTAAGCTTTTGCATTTCCTCTTACATATCTTCCTATCTGCTTCTTCTTAGGCCAACTCTCCCTGTATTCTTCTCCACTATAATCCTTACCCAACCTCCTCACTAACTTTATCTTCTCTTCCACTTATTATTTACCTAACTCTCCTATATTCCTGTTTCCCCTACCTTACCTCCCATCAAAACTTATATACATGCTTAATCTCCAGCTCTGTAAGTTGCTTCCTCTTCTAATTAACTGTCTACTAACAAGAGTTCTTCCTTGTGCTCTATTTAACAAATGCTGTTTAATTCTCCTCCTTGAACCACTGGTTATACCAAAAATCACTGTAAAATAGATGTGTGTAATATTGTGGTATATCTGTAAAATCTGCATATAGTATGAATGTTTTCTATGTAGATCGGACTGTTTTCACCTGGTATTTTGAACAGCTTCAGGTAAAACTGAATGATTCCATGGGAAGACACAACAACACTGTCTCTACTCTTCTGCCTAAAAATTTTTAATTTATTAATTAGTAAATTAAAAAAAATAGATACAATCGCAATCCTCATACTAACTTGAGGTTTAGAAAAAAAAGTTAATTCATGCTTAAAACCTACAGAATTTCATTGAAAGTCACTCAGATGTTTTAAGCAGTTGCATCCCTGTGGTTACGTGGGTTTCCTCCGGGTGCTCCGGTTTCCTCCCACATCCCAAAGACATGCTGTAGGTGGATTGGACACTCTAAATTGGCCCTAGGCATGAGTGCATGCATGTGTGTGCCTTCTGTGAAAGGATGGGTGCTGGGCTGGCAACTCGACACCGTAAAACTTCATTGCCAGTCATGAGCGGACAGGTGATCCGCTGTGGCGACTCCTAACTGGGAAAAGCCGAAGAAGAAGAAGAAGAAGTTTTCTATTTAGATCGGAGTGTGTGATATACCTTTAAGAAGCATTCCAGTCAGTGGGCAAGTGCATACAAGTACTGAGCATGTGCAAGCATGAGTGCCATTTTCAGTGAGCAGCCAGAGTGATGTTGCTCTGCTGGGAATAGCTATGACTTGCAGTTTTATGTAGTCAAAAGACATGTGCAGCCATTATTAGCCCTCAGAGACAGTTTGAAAATGGGACTGCTTTCATGCTTTCATTTAACAAAGAAGTTCTCCATGTAAGCTTCAATGAGAACAGCTCAAATTTTGCCCAAACTATTTTTTTCTGACTATGCTGATATTCTGGAGACAAACTAGGCAAACTCCCAGTTTTGTACTGTTGTATACGAAGTTAGACCCAGAGGTAAGCCCAGTTATCAGATCAGCATGCAAAATTCCAGTAGCTATGTGGAACAGAGTCAAACCCAAACTAAACAGATTGGAACAGCTAGGTGTAATTTGTCCAGTAGAAGAACCAACTGAATGGATATCCCCCATGGTAGTAGCTCATAAGAAAATGTCAAATGAAATTAGAATATGTATTGATCCAAGAAACTTGAACAAAGTATTAAAAAGGCCTCATCATCCTATGTGCACAGTCAAGGAAGTTGCTACCCTCATGCCAAATGCTACTGTTTTTTCTGTCTTAGATGAAAAGAGTTCATTTTGGCAAATTTTGCTTGATCAAAAATTTTCATTGCTAACCACATTCAGTGCACCATTCAGAAAGTACAGATTTTGGAGAATGCCATTTGGAATAAATTCTGCCAGACAAAGCCACATCAACAAAAAGAACCACTTCATTTAAGCCAGATTCCTGAACTACCATGGTCAACAGTAGCCACAGATATCTTCTAGTGGAATGGTCAACATTACTTTGTGTTAGTAGACTCTTATTCATATTGGTTTGAGATTATCCTGCTTCTTAACCTAACATCCACTACTGTCAATTCTAAGTTGGAGACATTTTTCTGTCCATGGTAGTCTGCACAGAGTTATTTCTGATAATGGTGCAAAGTTTACAAGTCAGCAGTTCAAGAAATTTGCTGAAATGTGGGACTTTGTTCATATTACAAATAATCCTGAGTAGCTGCAGTCAAATGGCTTGGCTGAACGTGCAATTCAAAGTGCAAAACAGCTGTTAAAGAGATCCAGATGTGACAATCCCAATGTTTTGCTAAACTTGCTTTATCTCAGAAATATTCCTCGTGATAATCATCTTAGTTCAGCTGCCCAGAGGCTTAGGTCATGACAAACCAGAACCACATTACCAATCAGTAAGACTTTATTGGTTCCATCTGCTAAGAACAACAAAGCAGTGAAAGCCCAACTTATGAAAAAGTGTTTGCCCCAGAAGTCCTACTATGATAACACCAGCATACCACTCAATCCATTAAAAGAAGGGGAAATAATGAGGATGTAGACAACAAAAGAGATTTTGATCAGATTGGATTTGTGAAAAGTTTGTGTCAAGAGCCAAGACTGTACATCATGGAATCACAAGGAATGGAATTTAGATGGAACTGGAAGCATTTATTTTTGGTGTCTGAGCAGTGTTACAGAATCTTGCCTGTAATAAAGACTCTAATTCTCATAGTGACTTGTCCAATATGTCTATTCAAATGCCATTATCAATGTGAGACATCTCAGTAAAGAGGGAGGATGTACATCAAAGTGTATGATATACCTTTAAGAAGCATTCCAGTAAGTGGGCATGTACATATAAGTACTGAGCATGTGCAAGAAAGAGTGCCAGTTTGAGTGAGCAGTGCTGCAAGTGGATTGGACATGCTAAAATTGGCCCTAGGCATGAGTGCGTGCATGTGTGTGCCTTCTGTGGAAGGTTGGGCGCTGGGCTGGCAACTCGAGACCGTAAAAACTCCACTGCCAATCATGACCGGACAAGGTGCTCCGCTGTGGTGACCCCTAAATGGGAAATGCCAAAAGAGAGAGAGAGCCAGAGTGAAAGCATTCATGTGTGTAGTAGTCAGTCAGTTAGTTTGTTCATTTAAGTTTAATGTTCCTGCCATCCATCCTGATGTGTTTGTATGTAATAAACTACTTAAATGCACACCCAAGCCTCATCATCTTATTGAGATACATGATATCTAGTGACACTAGTCATTTTGATCTTTGTATTAATGTGTTATATCTGTTATGCCTGCATATAGTATTTATGCATTTTACTATTGTACCTTACTACATGTTATGATGTACTAAGTTGTTTTACTGTGAAGCTGTTCTCCCCATGGCCTCTGCTTAAAAAGGACTTTTGTCTAGTTGGACTATCCTGGTTAACAAATGTCAAATAAATAAACAATATACATATATATCTATACATATATATCCTCCAACTCTCTACCATTTCTCCTACTAAAACCACATCTAACTGTATTTGCCAGCAACTAGCTATCCAATATGCTACTATTCCACATGCCTCTCCTAATTCCTCTCTTTCTATTGGATGGCACAGTGGTGCAGCGGTTCGAGTTGTCGCCTCACAGCTAGAGGTTCTCTGGTTTGCTTCTTGACTGGGGTGCCTTCTCTGCTGAGTCTGTATGTCCCCCCTGTGTTTGTGTGGGTTTCCTCATGGTGCTCTGGTTTCCTCCCATGTTACAAAGATGTGCATGTGGAGCATTTCTCCTCTGGCCTCCGCTGAAAATTTTCTCATTCCAAATTGGTCTTTCCTGGTAAACCGATGTTAAATAAATAAAAATAAGTAAATATTCTCTGCTATTACATCCTATCAACAACTTTCTACAGCCTACTCATCCCCCACCATTTCTCCTCCTTCATTACACCACACTAAAATCATAAACTTTAATATAGCATTAAGTTTATTCAACAGCACCAAAGTTGAACTATTCACATTCAGATACATACAAAAACATTCAGCTCAGCTACCCCATAAACACGACAAACTAATATTCAAATACCAATACTTACTAACAGACTTAATAACAATAAATTAAGCTTAGTGGTGATGTCCTGCCAAAGCCAAGTCCCTAAACCAATCAACGAAAAACAGCCATATCACCCCCCTAAACACAAAGACTAATATCAACCTTACCCATACAAAATCAGACCTACTACTTCTAAATATGAACCTTAGGAGACTATTAAATAAAATTTCCGTGCATCTCTCTCTCTCTCTCTCTCTCTCCTCCCCAGACATAGCTGTTTTAACTGAAACCTGTCTTAAACTTACATTAGGTAACAAAAAGATTCTACCACAAGGTTAAAATATCCATAGATTAGACAGATTAAATAAATGTGGTGGAGGCATACCTATAATTTTCAAAAACACACTCATACTGAAATACCTGGACCCAAACCCACCAAACATGGCCAGCCTTAGGCATAGGCCAACTAGGCGGCCGCCTAGGGCACCGCTGTAGCAGGGGCACTTTTCCAGTTATATTTGTAGGTGTAGGGTTGGGGCACCTGGATGGGATGGGGGGTGAGGTGGAGCCCTTTTGCCTTGCCTAGGGCACCCTCCACCAAAACTAAATAATGCCAAGATGCTATTTACTAGACTAGAATAAAACCCCAATAAATTCATAATAATAATAGGAATTTACATCCCTCCTACCGGTGACCCCAGACTTTCTCCAACGGTCATCCATAACCTTCTCACAGGAAACCACTATTATGGGTGAACTTAAATTAGACTGGCTAACTTGCACCTCAGAAAACCCCCAAACTTCAGAAACTTGTATGGATCCTCCCAGTTAACAAAATCTCCAACTCAAGTAGACAAAAAAAAAAACAACAGACAGTATTAGACTGAACCGTAACCAATAAAACATCACTAGTCAAACAGAATGTCTCCCAGATAGTATAAGCAACCACCTATGCACCTACCTCCTCAGACAAAACCTACACTCTTCCAAAAGTGCTATATATAGGCAAATATGCAACAGAAAAAACTTCTCTCCTCAGACTTTTATGTCAGCCTTACAACAGTGTGACTGGACCCCTCTGTTATCACTCTCATTATATGCTACAGTATCATACTTCAGTAGTACTTTCCTGGACATATTAAACAACCAAACTCCTTTTAGAAACATCAGAATAAAAGCAAACTATGCTCCCTGGCTAACCAAAGAAACAAAACTCCTTCTCATAACCAGAGATAAAGTTTGGATACAATATTAGTCCAACAAAAACCCAACCACATTTAACTATTACCAGCAGCTAAGAAACAAATCTAAAAAAACAAGTAAAAATTACAAAAAATCTTATTATATAGCAACCTAACAAAAATACCAAAACAACTCCCAAAAATTATGGGCAACTATAATCAGCTCCTACAACCAAGAAAAATCTGCAAACCCTCTACCACAAATATACTGGACAGTATAGCCACTCAATGCAATACCTACTTCACCAACTCCATACTAAACTTAACCAAAACTAATACCACTCAACCACTTACAACCCCTAATGAATCTAATGAAGCATCCAACAACTTTTTTTAAGCCAGTTCAGACTAGTACTATAAAAAGAATGCTCTACAAACTTAAACCTACCACTCTTGCTACAGACAAACTACCTGCTAAATATCTTAAGTTAGCTGCTGATGTCATAGCCTGCCAAGTCTCTATATTGATCGATCACTCCATAACTGAGATCCAAGTTCCCAAAATCTGGAAAACATCCTACATAATGCTCTTCCACAAAAAGCATTCACTCAACTCATGAATCACATACTTTCCAATAATCTTCTAATACCCAACATGGCTTCTGACCCAACCACAGCACCACTACAGCTCTACTAAGTTTTACAAACACTATTAACCATCTCAGAAATAATATACAACTTGTCTCTGCAATATTCCTTGATATGTCTAAAGCCTTTGATACTATCTCCCACCAAAAACTTATAAATGAACTCCTGTCTCTTAAACTAAGCCATTCTGCCCATCTGTGGTTTCATGACTACGTATCAAACCAACATCAAGCCATAAAATGACAAAATTAATTCTCGCCTACATTACCTATTATGTTAGGCATGCTACAAGGCTCGATTATAGGACCACTCCTAGTCAATATCTTTACAAACAAGCTCCTCTCTGTCACCAATCTCCCAACAATCATACAATATGCTGATAACTCCACAACTTATATATGCAGCTCACTCTCTAAACTTTAAGAAAAAAACAGCTTTCATTCTTTACAGTAGAATCTAGGCTTGCTACCTCTCAACTAATCCTAAATCCCAACAAGACAAAACTAATGATCTTCTCAAATAATAAACCCTCTGACCACCACTCTCCGTTATAATTTACTCATCTAATAACATCAAGCTTGATCCAGTACCACTCAGCAAGCTACTTGACATAACAATTGATAACAACATGACATTTGAAAAGCATCTGTCAATTGCTATAAAGTCCACATAAAACTAGGTTCTCTCTACAGATCTAATCCATATCTCACTGACCTCACTACACACACTATTGCCAGGACCCACTTACTGTCCACTCTCCTTTATACCTCTGCCATCTTTACGAACCCAAAGAAAAATTATCTAGCTAAACTGGATGCTTGCTATAACAGGGTTGCTAGATTTGCCAAAAATTCCCCTTATATACCACTTCACTGCAATGCCTTACAACAACTAAACTGTCTGGAATTACCCAACCTCCTTACATTCACCTGTCTTACAACAGCCCACAGCATAGTATATCAACCAGAAAAATGCCCAACACTCCAAAACCTACTTCAACCCCAATGTAATACAAGGCAACTCAAATCTTCCAACAAGCTTCTGCTACAAGTCATCATAAGTGCTAAAAACTTCTATGGAGACTCATTCTACTCCAGTTCTATCTCCAGGACATGGAACCTGACCCCCCAACCTATATTAGCCACAGATAGCCCTCAACAATTTAAAACACTTCTTAGGTCCTAGCTATCTAAGTCCTGGCTTTGCTGTTGTCTAAATCCTGGCTGACCACTGTCTCCTCCTTATACTACCAAGTGCAATCCTTACTGTATACTGAGAGTGACTAAGTAAACCTTATATCTCCTGCTTCTATATCTAACCACTTATATGTACTCTTAACTACATCCTCACTTTGTTTCTCTAAATATTAAGATGTCTTTTTAGTCTCAATTGTGGCTATTTCTCTATAAACATTATAATTTTTTTCACAATTGTGGTTATTATTATTATTAACTCATACAGCTTAAGATATTTTCTAAACATATGTTGGTATTACTTATAATTGTATATTGTCTATAACTAGTGGGGCTTTTCCTACCAGGCCTCTGCTAAAAATTGGTCTCTCACCCAGTTGGACTGTCCTGGTAACAAACATTAAATAAATAAATAAGTAAATAAACAAACAAACAAAATAAATAAACTAAATAAATGATGAATGATATGCTCTAACCTGCTGCATCAAACCAGTCGCATTAAAATGTTTGGTTATTTTTTCTTTAGGGCCATCAAAAAGTACTACAATTGTTTTTCTTCCTATTGTTTGTCCTCTCCCACTCCAAGCAGCTCATCAGTATATCTCTTGGTCAATCAGTCCATTAGTTCCCATCACTGGGCATGAGCTGAATAAGAGGGCCATCAATGAGGCAGCCATTGGGGGTGGTTCAAAGTTTTCCATTTTTCTCCAGGTCCTAACTGAGTACAGACTTGGGGAGAAAGCAGGAGAAAAATAAGATGTCCGTGGAAGTTTTTCTCACAATTCTGCATAGGGTGTTTTCTCCAAAAAGTCTTCTGCTCTCCCCGTGCAGAGTGTAGGGTGGTATCTCCTGAAAGGTGTGCCTTTGACTACATGCATAACCCCCCTTCCCTTCCTCAGGAGAGTGAGTGGGCCACACCCCTTCTTTTCTCCCCTTCAGTGCTGAAGCTGCTAATTAAACCTTAGTCATCTGAGTCACAATCAGCTCTCCATCCCTGTGTACCACAGAGCCAGATTCCATTTTCTTATTTCTTGCTGAGTCAGATTGCAATTTGATTAGGTTAACTTAACAAATGATCTTTTAGCAGCAGCCAGCATAAAAGGGCATCTTACTAGTAGCTTACTATCAATGTTCCTTAGGGTGAATCAAAGTCCTTTAAAGTGCAATAGATATTTAAGTGATAAGTAGTAGCATGCACTTATAAGTTTATCTGTGACTGCACAAGTATGCACTTAGATTTATTAATTCTAATACAGTGGTGTTCTGTGTTTGGGCTGAGGTACATAAATCAAAGTATGTTCCTTTCTGTCTTTTGAAGTATGCCAGTCCACTGAGAGGACTATAGGACTGTTATTGGTATTATGTATTCAAGCTGGGGAAGCAAAACTTTAGTAGCAATAGCCTGCCTTGAGCCTTTGGTCAGCAGGGGGCAGAACTTGTACTCAACTTAGAGATGAATGAGTTTCTTAATGGCCTGCTGCTCTACTCGAGCTTGACCAAGAGAAATTCCAAGGAATTTTTGATTTGCAACTTCTAGGATAGTTCACTGTCCAGAGCCAAGACTGCTAAGTGGTTGTGCTGCAGCCAGTCTTTTGTTGGTCATAAAAGCATAACAGTTAGTGTTTTTGTATTTAGGGTAAATTTGTTTAATTGAAGCCAGTTCTGAAAGGTTGATAATGACATTTTGTTGTACAGGGTAGGAGATTGGCATAATGGTTAAGGTGTTTACCTTGCAAACACAAGGTGCAGGGTTTGATTCTCACAGGGGGTAGTAGGCTAGACTTAAAATGACCCACAAGGACAGTTAGCCTAGTAATAACCTATGAACCTATGAGTTAATTTCTAAAATTGAAGATCCTGCAGTAGTAAGGACTATATCAAAAACATAAAGTAGACAGCTGAGGTCAGTTATTTTCCAATGCAAGTCATTAATAAACAGTGAAAACAGTAGTAGGCAAATGACAGAATTTTGTGGCACCCATGTTTCAGGTAGTAATACTTTGATCTGCTACTGAGAAGGTAATTTCTAAATCAGATATATTCAACATCTGAAAGTCTGTTACAGTCAGCACATTCAAAACCTCTTTTTAAATTTATGAAGATGACATCTTTGAGTTTGCCATTCCTGGGTTGGAGTAAATGTCATTGATAAGGGTAAATAAAGCTATGGTACTGCTATAGGTCAGCCTGATTTCATGTTGCTTATTGATGAGAATGTCATATTTAGGTAGGTGCTGAAGTATCTGTTTGTAAGGTTTGGCTATAGGATCTAAACTAGCACTGGGGCAAATGTCACCAGCACCTTTGGGGCCTGATATTTTAGGAAAAAGTATGATAGTTGTGCATTTAAAAAGTGAGAGCGCAGATTTGGTTGTCAGAGATAGGTTAAAAATATATGCAGTGAGGGTCACAGAGGGTTTAGTGTTGAAATGTAAACAGAAAGTGGGAAATTATAAGGAGATGATCATTATAGTGCACTACAATTTTTCCTCGTAGTTTAGTTATTATCTTCAGCTAGAAATCCTGGTATTTTAAGAGGATTTTGGAGGTTCTTCTAAAGATAGAAGAATAAAATATATGCAAAAGTTGAGGACGAGTGCATACGTTGTCCTGGACAACTACTAAGGCTTCATGGAACAACTACTGTTGCTTATTGCAATCAGGAAAAATTTGGGGCTTCTAAGATTTTTTACACTGTTTAAAAAAGCTTTGGCTGTTTAAGGTAAGTATGCTGAAGGTTTCTGCACTATTGTGCCTTGGCTTGATTGATACTTATTCTACATCCTTGAATATGAAATGTTTAACTCCATCAGCCTCCAGTCTGTAACTGTGTGACTCTTAGCAAGTCACTTAACCAGACACCGCTCCTGTGCTGAGTTTGAAAAAGGTCCATGGAGATCAGTCCTCTACCCTATAAAACAAAATACAAATAAAATGAAGTAAAAAATAAAACAAATAAAATATAGTGTGATTGCTATGGTCATTATGGTTGTTTTATTAATCATTCCATGCAAATTCTGTAGATTTTAGGAGTCATGCTAGCTGTAGCATTAGCCATGAGATGTATGTCTGTAGACATCTGCTTTTTAAAGGACAGAGGTTATTCTGGACTGGGATATTACAACTTTTGAAGAGTATAATTGTTACATCTGGGGATTCTGCTTCACAAAGTGGGGTCCAGTTAACGTTGTTAACTCATAGGTGAGGAGGTCCACAGAATTTTCTGAGATAGTTTTTTTGTGGAGATGTAGTTAGGTGGAAGGTTCTTTTCTTTTTTTTTATTGACTAAGAGGAGATTATTGGAGGTTGATAGTACATATAGATTGTTGACTTTTTTCAAGGATACCGGTCAGAAGTATATCAAAGGGCGTGCCTTTATTCTTGGTTTGATTCAGCCTGGTTCCTTGATTTACTAGTTGTGCCCATTTTTTTGGACAGTCTGACATGGATATGGATTTGGAAAGAGGGTGAGTGATAATAATCTAAGAAATAAAAGCAGAGGATTTCTTTAGTTGGATATAACAGAAGTTGCATAGACTGCCTCACCAAAGGGGAATATTAGGGTGGAATTGGGGTAAGACTCTGGGATAATATAAGTAGAAGTCAAGGCTGCTCATCAGAAATGTGGGAGTTAAAATGAATGAAAAGAGATGTCTGTAGGTAATAATAAAATAAAGGGTTAGTGATGTGATATCCATGTTTCTTTTGTGTGTGTGTGTGTGTGTGTGTGTGTGTGTGTGTGTGTGTATATATATATATATATATATATATATATATATATATATATATATATATATATATATATATATATATATATATATATATATATATATATATTTCTATCATATAACATGTATTTAGTAGGTAACGACAGTTGTCTTTAACAGTAAGTTTATTTTTAAGCAAACACATTAAAAAGTGAAGCTTTTCCTTTACTGACCTGCTGCTACCTGTGTGTCCCCAAGAAGTACAGTCTGCCATTATGGTAGGTGCTGTATTGTTTAATACTTGTGTATTGCATGTTGGCATGACAACCCTCTTATTTCAGGAATAAAACCAACAACCATGGCATGGAAGGCAATAGTCAGAAAAATTAAGAAGGAATATGTAGGTCATGTGATCACCTTCTCCCTAAAGGAATATAGTCACACTCCTTTCCTGTTACATACTCATGAGTCCACTGTTTAGGGCACACAGTGGCCACAAGTGAGATTTTCATCCTGGTTCATTGCCTTCATGGAAGTTTCCTGTTCATTCAAACTCACACTTTTTGTTTTACAATCTAAGATCAAAAGTTTAAGTTGTCTCTTCTGTCATTTACTTTAATCATCGTCATCATCATCATCATCATCATCATCAGACACCTTTTTCCCATTTTTTTCTACATGGGGTCGTGGCATCTTGTTAACTGTCGCCAACTCTCTCGATTCAGTGCCACACTCCTGCCTTCTTCAACATTCATACCTGACTGTCACAGATCGTCTTTCACACAATCCATCCACCTCTTTGCTGGACGTCCTCACTTCTTCTTACCTAATTCCTGTCTGTCCCAAATCTTCCTCACCAGATTGTCTTCTGCTTTTCTACACATGTGCCCAAACCACCGTAATCTGTTCTCTCTGATCTTTTCTGCAAATGGAGCTTCTGCTCTTATACCCTCATTTCTTCATCTGTCCCAAGTGTGCATCCCACCACCTTTCTCAGACACTTCATTTCAATCACCTCTAGCTTTTTCAACTGTTCTGCCTGTACTGCCCAGGTTTCTGTACCATGCAGTAGAATTGGTCTCACCACTGTCTTGTACACCTTACTTTTCAGCTTCTTTGGCTGCACCCCCTCTGATTCTAGCTTTCACCTGTTTATTCAGACTACCCTTCTCCTAAACCATCCCTCCCAGATACTCGAAGCTGTTTACATGTTCCACTATCTTCTTTTCTATCTATCTTCTCAGCTTCTTCTGATTTCCCCAGTTTGCTGCCATTACCACCATCTTATTTGTGCTTAGTTTCATCCCATGTGCCTTCAAATTTGCATTCCATTCTCCTAGCCTTTGCTGAAGTTCTAGTTCAGTCTGCCTGTACTGCCACATCATCTGCATACAGTAGCTTTGTTAATCTGTCCCCTCGAACCTGTTTGCTAACGTAGTCCATCACCAGTATGAACAGCAGTAGGTTCAGAGATGAAACCTGGTGTACACCCACTCCCACTGAGAGCCGCTCTGTGAGGCCAAACACTGTTCATACTTGAGTCACTGGCTCCTTGTACATAGCCTACACTAATTCTACCAATGTTTCTGGGACTTCAAATCACTGCAGTGCTGCCCAGATCAGCTTTCTTGGGACCTTGTCATATGCTTTCTCCAAGTCTAGGAATGCCCAGTTGGACTATCTCCTCATCTCTAGCTTCTTCTAAACTAGCTCTCTCAATGCAAATAACGGGTCATTTGTGATGCATCCTGATCTGAATCCGAACTGCTCATCTCCCATCTTACATTCTACTATTCTGTGTATCCATTTATCGATCACCCTCTCCAGAACTTTCATGCAATGTGATAGGAGTTTTATGACTCTGTACTGCCCACAGTTGTGGATGTCCCCTTTGCTCCTGTAAAATGGCATGAGTATGGTTATTCTCCAGTCATCTGGGATATGCCTTTCTCTCCACACTGTTATTAGTACCCTCAGGAGCCATTTCTCCCCCATCTCACCCAACATCTTTATCATATCTGCTGTGACCTAATCTGAGCCTGCTGCTTTCCCTGACTTCATTTTCATTAGTGCTGTTCTTAACGTCTTCTAAGGTGGGTTCCTCTTTTTCTGTCATTGTAGGCTGTTTCTAGGGCAGTACAGCTTCTGTGGGATTTTCTTAATTCAGAAGCTGCTGGAAATACTGCTTCCATCTGCCTGTGATGTCCTGTGGACTGGTGAGCAGGTTGTTGCTGGCATCCCTTATGAAGGGTGTCTGACTATCGTGTTTATCTTTCTGTCTTTGCCTTGCAACCTGATATAGTTACTTTGTGCCCCTTACTGAGTCAGTTTCCAGAAGCTAGTACAGTGCCTCTGATGCCCCCCCTATTCTTTGCTATTGCAACTTCTTTCTTAGCTTCTTTGTTAGCCAACCAGTAGTCCTTCCTAGCCTGGTCAGATTTTTCTATCTCCCACTTCTTCCTGCACTCTTTCTTTTGATGACTTACTGGACTTCTGTATTCCACCACCAGCTTTCCTTCTGTACCTTATTTCTATACCTGGCTCGGCCACATATTGTTTCTGTAGTCCTAACACATGCTGTTTTTAGGCTCTGCCGCTCTTCTTTAACTCCACCTATTTCCTTCTCTTCTTGTGGTGCTAGAGCCCTGAGTAATTCCTTGAACTGCTGTACTTTCTCTCCAGTCAACTTCCAGGTCTTCAGCCTGGTCTCTGTTGACCTTAGGACCTTCTCTGACCACTGCTTGCAGCTGATTGTGGCAACTAGTGGATCATGCTGTGGGCCGACTGTTTCACTGGAGATGACTTTGCAATCATGGATTCTACCTCAGTGCCTTTTCCTTACTATGAGGAAGTCTACCTGAGTTGCATGTTGGCTACTGTTGTATGTGATCTTGTGACTGTCTATCTTTCTGAATCATGTTTTCATGACTATCAAGCCATTTGCCAGACAGAAGTCTAGAATGGCTTCTCCTTCTTTATTCCTGTTGTCCCACCCATGTGGATCAAGGCAGTCCTCATATCCTGTTCTGTCTGTCCTGCTATGTGCATTCAAGTCACTCATTATAAACATCAATTCATGCTGTCCTGCTTCATGTAGTAGGTCCTGCAACTGCAGTCTGAATGCACTCTTTTCCTCACTAACGCAACCCTGCTGTGGGGCATATTCTGAGATTATGAGTACTGCCCTATCATTACACTGGAGTCTGATTGCCATGAGTCTGTCATTAATTCTGATTATATCTCTCACTGCCTTCTGAAGCCTCTCTTTCACCACAATTCCTACACCATTTCTAGCCTGTCCCCCACCTGAGTAGTAGAGTCGGGATCCCAAGCCACGTAGCTTTGCTGCACTGCCCTTCCATCTCATCTCTTGGATACATAGGATGTCCAGCCTCAACTGTATCATCATGTCATCCACTTCCAAGCAGCACCCTGTCAGTGAATCTACATTAAGCGTAGCAATTCTCAGTTCATGTTTGGCAGGTTGGTTGGTTTTACGTCCAGCTTTCACTCAACCAAGCTATCCTAGGTAAACCAGGTTGGACAACTAGACACCAGCCAGCCAGCAGCTTATTGACACAGGGCTGCTGGGCTTTATGGTGAGCACACACTGGCCAATAGGGGCACATATACTTCTCCCACCATTAGCAAGGGTCAATGGCATGGATGAGTAGGCTGGGTCCTCAACCCACTTATCACCAGTAACTGCCCATGCCCATTTTTGGTGACATTAGTCAACATGACCGAATTACCTAGAGCCATATTTTACACGATCAAGTGGCTAGCCCTGCCATGGCCTGCAGTCTGTGATGCTTATTCTCCTATCTTGAGGATACTGCACACCACAGTAGATGCCCAAATTGGTTGGTCTGTACAACTCTTCCCCACACCTTATAGGGCACCATGTAGAATCTGTGTTGCTGCCTACAGCTCCATTCATTGGTGAGTTTGAGATGGAAACACTCAGGATGTTTTTCAGACATGGGAGAAACCCCACGGAGACACACGGAGAACATGCAAACTCCAAACAGGCACTGATCGGAGGTCAGGACCAAACCTTGTACCTTGTGCATGGGATGTGAAAACCTTAACCATTAAGCCTCTGTCATTTACTTTGTTCCCATCAAAAAAGTCTAAAGCCTGTCAAGTGCATTATATATCAATCATAGTGTAACATAGTTACCATTCATTTTACTGAAAGTTAATTCACTAACAGCCTTGAAAACTATGGAAGTTTGTTCTCAGAATTGTTCATTTATTAATAATTGACTGTTAATTTTATGCAGTCTCTGAGTTGTGGTATATAGTTAGCAGGGGGTGTGGAGGTGTAGTGGGGCTTGCCCCCCTGCATAAAATATGGTATTATGTTTTTTTTTCCATATAATTGAGGGTCAATATTCTGAGCATAGTGTTGTGTGTTTTGGGGATGCGGGTATTTCAGGTAAGAACATAGGTCCTTTATATATATATATATATATATATATATATATATATATATATATATATATATATATATATATATATCATATGGTCTCTACCATATGAAATTCAAATATATATATATATATATATATATATATATATATATATATATATATTTGAATTTCATATGGTAGAGACCATATGATAGATTTTCTGAAAACTCCAGTGTAAAAAAAAAAAGAAAAGAAATCTGTTTTTGTGGGGGACATCTCCCCCCTCCA